>NC_045715.1:18122779-18422779 GCF_009834535.1 Camelus ferus
TGTGCATCTCATCTGCGAGATAACAGTATCTCCTTGCACTCTCTTGTCCTTAGTTGAAATGATCGATTTCATACTGCTAGACTTCTTCCGAATCTGACAAGCGGATCTGAAACTGCCCCTGAGAAGAGCAAGAAATCTTTTTGGCCGGAGGAAGTAGATGAGTCTGGCACCGTGGTTTGGCTACTTAAAGCGCCTGTCTGGGGAAACTGCACGCTCAGGTTTCAAATCTCAAAGAGATTTTTACCAAGATCCAAATAGTGGAGAGGTTGCTTTGAACCCCTAGAAAAAAGACATTCTAAAAAAAAAAAAAAAAAAGATCCAATACTGTAAAACAGATGATCCTTTCTCTGAAAATTAAGGTTTCCCTTTCTTAATGTTGAAAAGTGAATTCGGGTTGGGAATTGTAAGGGATCATAAGTACTGGATGGAAGGAGCATGTGTTTGACCTCGTAGAAAGTGGAGTACTCCTGGTAGGTTATCTGCGGATATTCGCTTGCAGTCATTCCATGGTATCTTGGAAATAGGTTAGGGGACTTGGATGAGGAATGTATTGGAAGCCGGTAGCCCTAGTAGGTGAGATGAACAGGGCTTTCAGAAAATAAACCACCAAGGGTTTAGGAAGATCTGCAGCTGCTTACAGAAAGAAACGAGTCCACAGGTGTGATGCTGCCAGAGAATTTGATGTTATCAGAAAATTGAACTTTATGTTTTCTTGACCTATAAAGTGGGAATAACAATAGCAGTATCTATTTTACAGGATTGTTTTGAGTTTATATATGTATTATGCTCTAAATGAGTTTATATATACTTAGAAGAGTTTCACAGTTAAAAAAAAAAAAGGTTGAGATTACATTAGAACAAAAATGTAGGAATTAACCTAGTAGAACCCAGGTTCCAGAGGGTTTGAGTCAGAACCACAGGGTGGAAAAGAAGTGTAGCAGGTTTCCAGATCCTGCTGGGTGTTAGTGTGGCCAAGAGACACAGAGGCCCCAAGACACCTTGCCAGGATGTTGCCAAAGGATCAGCCCCTGTCCCTGACAAGCCAAATAACACAGAGACATGGTCTTAGAGTTTAGAAGAACAGAGGCAGATTATTGCTTTGCTGGGCAAAGGCGACTCACAGCAGGCTATTACCTTCAAAACTGTGAACCCATCTTGGGGTTGGGGCTTAGTGATTCTATAGACAAATGGGTTGGAGCATAAAAGGTGATAACAATCAACAAGGGTCTCTGATGAAACTTCCTCCTAAATCTTGATGAGTCTGGCATCATGGGACCTTCTGGTGATCTGGAAGTTCATCAGCCCACGACCTTCTATTATCTGCTTAGACTCATCTGGCACCACAGAGGAACTCTGAAGTGTGAGGCCATTCTCCTGAATTTATCATTCCGTGACTCCCTACCTGAAGAATGACTCAGAAAACATGACTATAAATTTTAGTTGCCAGAGCAAAGCAAAAACAGCAAAGTCAACAACCTTAGCTTTAACATGGGCCTGAGGCTGGCAACAGTGTCCGGTCAGTCAGGTTTTCTGACCATTCTAAAAGCAAGCAGTAAGCATAAAGCCAAGAATTTGTTAGCCTAAGTGCGGCCATTTTATCATCTCTCCTTTAAGGATGCAGAGGAAAAAAGTGGGTATTTATAGGGTTCCACGCTGAGAAAACAGATACCAAGTGGGCAGATGCCAGCAGGCGACTTCTTACTGGTACCTGGACAAGACAGAGGTCTTCCCTTCACCCTCAAACTGAGATAAAATTCCGAGAAAATGAAGAGCCCCCAAATTACTCGATAAAGTCCTGAATAGACTAAGTCAGCTTAGGTGTAGCCCGATTTGGTTACGATCAAGGTCCTGCCATTAAGCAGAAAAGGGCTGGGGACTGAAATAAACCTCAGTTGGTGTTAAAATAGACGTACAGATGTAACTCCTGAGTAAAAACCCCACGTATTTCAGTTCTTGGGATTCTGCACTGCACAGCCCTTAGCTTGGCTGTTTGTTTACTCCCCACTACTTTCATACCGGTTGAGAGATGGAGGTTGTTTCCCAGGCACCTGCAGTGATGCACATTGGCCACCGGGGGACAGAAAAGCCTAAAGATTATCATCAGAGGGAAAAGGAGGCGGAGGCGGTGGAAGAAGTGGGGGAAGGGACAGGAGCCTAGGAGAGGAAGAGGGAAGAAGAGGGAGGGACGAGGGAGAGGAGGAAAGGGAGAGGGGAGAGTCGGGAGGAAGGGGAGGGAGGAGAAAAAGGTAGACTAGAAGGGCTGGAACGGACAAGCAAGGAGAAGACTACCAACAAGTGTAAGGGGTGTTGCCCACAACAAGAAGTCTCACCAGAAGTGAGACGGCAGCCCTGCCCTCCACCTTCTCTGCCGACCCCAGGTCTCCAGTCCATTTCAGTGCACTCCTTTCCTGTGCCCAGAGATCGCCGGTCCCATCCAGGCCCCTGCCTTTGCAGCACCAGGGACTGCTTTCATTTTCTATGCATGGAATAATTCCTTGAGCAGGAGACCTCTCTGCCTGATGCAAATGCAGCAGTGCCAATTCCGGTCTCCAAATACTTGGGAAACAGGACTTTCCCTCTAGGAAGACTCTCAGACTCTCAGAGTCAAGCAGGAAAAGATCACTAGACTAAAAATCAGAAAACCAGTTAGCTATGACCTTGGATACATCAATTAAAGCATATTAGCCTCAACAGTATTCTGTAAAAGGATAAGGAGAAAGGGCAGGGAACCAGATGAGATCAGGGATATTGTGAATTTGAGAAAACCTAGGCTCTAAAATGTTTGGGTTGATAGTAGTGGAGTTCCAGGGTGACTTGCTCTGGGACTACAGCAGGAGCTATCACCAATGGGTCTGAAGGAGCAAGGGGAGAGTATTATCAAAGCAGGTGAGATTTGTAGCCATAGAAGAGTGTCCCGATAGAGCAGGGGCTCTGGAGCAAGATGGCACCTGCTACCCAGTAGGGATGGAGCTAGGGGCATAGACATCCTGGAGTCTCTGTCCTTCCACCCTTTGGATCTTTTGCTGTTCTTGGTAGGTCCCCACCAGAAGCCAGACTGCAAAGAAGGCTGAATCAGCACTAGAAAAGGTCAACAGACTGGAAAAAAGTACGGAGTAGACTGGGGTGGGGGAGGGGGAGATAAGTACATATTAAGATAAACCAGCCTAGACATCTCTCTTCAAGGATCTGCTGTCCTAGAGGGCTAGCTAGATGTTAATAAATAACCACAATATTGGGTAAATTGGAGTAAGAGATAATAGGGCCTTAACTAATATTTACTGAGCATTCTGTACCGATCACTGCCCCCAAGGCTCCATTTCACGTGCACACCCTGGTTCCATCCTCACAGCCTTCCCAGGAAGCCATTACTACTATTCAACCCATATTGTAGAGGAGGCTTAAAGAGGTAAATATTATGCCCAAGATCACATAGCCAGTGAAGCCGGTGGAACCAAACGTGAATCCAGATTGTGTAACCCTAGAAATTCTCACACTTTCAGCCAAAAGGCTGTCTGTGCTCCCCAGTCAAGAGCATGGTTACTACCAGCATCTGGGTCTATTGGTCTTCAATGCTGCCATAGCCAGAGAGGTTCAGATTTTGAAGGGAAGCATTTATCCCACTGACACTGACCGAGGGGATTAAGAGTTGATGACTCCTTTGCTCTGTAGCCTTCCTGGGTTCTACCTGCTTTGGCGCTGCATTTCCATAGCATTACCCATTCTACCTGCCCCCCGCAAAAATTCTCTTCTAATAAGAAAAGTGAAATTCTTCGATTCCATCCCAGCCCAGCCTTGTTGCCTAGTACCAGCTCCTTGTCCCCATTGTCTCCTACCTTCCTGCAAATCCCTATAGGGCTGAAGATGTGAAAAGTATCCATCAGATGCATCCTGCGTTGTGCTTTATTTTTTGGTTTTGTTTTAATATAAAATTCTTTTTCTCCATCTTGTTCTCCACTCCCAGGTGCCCCAGCCACGTCACCTTCTCTCTCACTCCAGCAACACAGCAGATATTGCCAACAGATCCACTGAGTTCACAGGCCTCATGCCAGGCGGTGTGAGTTCCAAGTCAGCAGAGCTGTGGTGAAACTGGCCAACCCAGGTCTGTCTATGTAGGCTGATCTCTAGACCTGGCTCCTATCCCTGAAAGCATCAATATCTTACATCATAAATGTAAGGTAAATGGGGTTCACAGTCCAGAGTTCGCCCCCATCATAGTTGGTATCATCACGGGGGGCAGGTGTGGAGACGTGGCACCCTGGCCAGACCTGCATCTAAGTGGAGTCCTCAGGGGAGCCCTGCCAATGGCAACTCCCAGCCCAGGGGTACTCCCTGGCCTCTGCTGGTGCTCCAGCCTGAGAGACCAGGCCGTGGAGAGTCCTGACTGGAGCCTTGGCTCAGCCCAGTGTCTGAATCACAAAGTCATCCCAAGACCAAGTCAATCAGAAGAAAATGTGAGTGCCTGAGAATTGGCGGTGGGGAGACAGCCAGCAGGTGTGGACAAGGGAGATGGACAGTGTGAGTGTCAGGTCACTGGGCTCCTTAAAGGCTCAGGCCATCTCTGACTCCTCTCTCTACTCCTCTGATCCTACCTCTCTGCTCAGCACAGGGTCTGGCTCACAGCAAACAGACAGGGCTCTCTGCTTATCAGCTCAACTCAGCTTCCCTTGTCTCCCCAGGCCAGCTTCCCTCTGCCTGCAGCCTTGCTTGGATTCTGTTTTCTCATTAAAGCTCCAAGCAGAAAGCAGCATTCATTCATTCCACAAATATTTACTGAGAGTCTCCTATGTATAAAGTACCCCGATTTAGCAAATTAAAATACAACGTATTTTACCTGGAGATCTACCAACCCTCAGTTTTAGGTGCTGGGAATTGAGCAGAAGCCAAAACAGCCCCAAATTTCTGTCTCTGAGAGGCATGACCCAACTTTAGTTTAGTCCAGTGTCCTTCCTTTATTCATCCCTGTCTCCACCTCTTCTCCCTCTTACTGGCTGGTAAGCAGCTCAGTGGGCAGGGAGTGACTCCTGAGGGGACTGATTTTCCGATCGAGGTGTGAAGGACAGGGAGTTCTCCGTCCCCTCTCCCCCACAGAGGTACAAGAGCTTCAGGACTCATCTTCTTCAGCCATGTGCTTGGACAAGGACGGGACTGGTCACCACCATGGAGGGGAGGCCTGTAGTTCCTCCACCAGGAGATGCCAAGTCAGAGGCCCTGAACACTCACCATTTTCCCAACAATGGGACTTCACTGAAGACACTGCTGGACAGAAGGAAGCAGGTGAGGATGCTGTTTAAAGGGCTGTGCTCGTGTGTAGTTCTCTCTCTTCATTTCAGCCCCTTTGCAAATGGTCTGAATCATTTCTGGAAATTCCTTTTGGTCTTTTTAAAGCACTGCTTAGGCAGGATTTCTTGGGAAATGCTCTGTTTATCAAATATTCGCTTGTGTAAAGCACCACTCCCTGCTTTCTGCTCAACACTGTAGGGGAAGACTTGTGAAAGACTTTTTAACGGTCCAAATATTTAATACTGGGTCCCAGAACCGTTTTATTTATTTTACTTATGTACTTATGTATTTTCATGATGACTCTCAAGGTATCTTGTTTTCCTAACCATCTCTTGGAAGATAACGGGGCAAAGCTGGGGTCACTCTCCCAGCCAGGCCCCTCTGCCACTGGGCTGGAACAGGAACCCCACAGAATCCCGAGGCATCTTCTGTGTGCTCCAGCACCACGGTGTTTGGCTCTTCCCTGCTTTTCTCTGCAGGAATAATGCCCAGCACTTCTGGCTCAGGCGCTCTCTTCCTGAAGGACTTTCCTTGGGCAGCTGCTCAGACTTCACTCTTGCTTCTTCTGGGGCTTCTCCTGCTGGCTGCTCTTGGTTTTATCTGGAAACTTCGCCGGGAGAAAGCGCGAGAATGTTGGACCAAAGGTAAAGCAATTAGAAGACCGAGGCAGTGGATCCAAAGAAGACTATGGATTGGACAGAGAAGGGAGAGGGCAAGAACAAAGCAGATCAAGGGGATTTGAACTTGAGGTTTTTCGTGCAGTCCTTCCTCCCTCAGTACCACCAACCCTATCCTTTTACTCCCCTCAAGCTGTGTCCCTGACTGTGCCCTAGCTTCCCCAGTTCTGGGACAGCTCCCAGGACTCACTGCACACACACCCCAGGAAGAGGGCTTCCAGAGGCCCTGTCCACATGAACCTGGCTTGTTTCCTATGGATGGTACTGATTCATTTCTTGTCCTTTTGCAGAAAAACTCCAAAGAGAACTCTGTAAGTTCTGTGCTTCCCTCTCCTGTATGTACGATTTGAGACCCTCTCTTGTGCAATGTATCTCATGAGGTTTCTTTGCTCCACTTCAGGCTGGAGAAAAGCCCAGAAGGTGGATGGTGAGTAAATTGGAATTTTTGTTTTTCCTCTAAGACTTTATCTGCTTCATTTAATAGGTAACTTAGGTGAACCTGATCCTTTCCCCTGAGGCCTTGATCATTCTTACACAATCTGGACTTAACCCTTGTAATACCAATATTTCTGTTCACATCCCATGGATGCCTCAAAGGTTATTCAAACCTGTGGCCAACACTGAATTCCAGTAGGGGTGGAACATAGCTCAGTGGTAGAGCGCATGCTCAGCATGCAGGAGGTCATGGTTTCAATCCCCAGTACCTCTGTTAAAAAAAAAAAAAAAAAAAAAAAAAAAAGTTAAAAAATTAAAATAAAAAAAAAAAAGTTAAAAAAATTAAAAAAAAAAAATGAACTCCATCTCCTTTCCCGTCAAACTGCCCTTTCTCCTCTACCTGCTGCTGTGTAATGCTGCCACCACCCACCCAAGTGGGCACCCTTCTTTCCTCCCTTCAGGACAAGTCCTTTTACTGTTCAGTCCAGGGCCTCTTCTCAGGCATAAACTACCTCCCTCAATTTTTCTTTCTTCTCTTATCACAGATCCCTGGGGTTCATTTACCAAGGCCCTTCTCTTAACAGCAGGCTGCTTCCATTCCTCACAAGAGCTACTGCTACCCTTTTCATTTTAAGACTTTCAGTTTACAACTATGGTTACCAAAGGGGAAAGGGTGCGGGGGAGGAATAAATTAGGAGTTTGGGATTAACAGATACACATTACTATATATAAAAGAGATAAACAACAAGGACCTACTGTATAGCACAGGGAACTATATTCAATTTCTTGTCATAACATATAATGGAAAAGAATCTGAAAAGAAAATATCTATGTATATATATGTACAACTGAATCACTTCACTGTACACCTGAAACTAACACTGTAAGTCAACTACACTTCAATAAAAAATAAAATCTAAAAAAGGCTTTCAGTTTAAATAAATATTAGGAAACAGACAAGAAATCTGAAAAACAACCAGCATAAACAAAACATTATTTCTGCAAAGTTTACAGCATGACCATAGTCTAGAGTTTCAGAGTAAACTCACCAATACAGAAGTCTGATTGCATTCCTCTCAATTCCCAAAACTTCTGTGGCTTCCCATCACCTTCTGCATTCTTATTGGTGCGGGGAAGGCTATGGACATTTGTAAATTCTAAAAGAATTTTCAATTTAAAAAAATTGTCTTAATATAGATTTTAATCTAAACAAACACAACCTAAGCGGATTCTCTATCACCAGTTTAACATCCTCGTAATCAGTTATTGCTGAGTGATTCCAGGTTCCAAGCTAAGTTCATAATTGCATTAGTAACAAATGAAGTCCTTAATGACAGATTTTAACTTTTAATGCTAATGTTTTTAAATTGGCTCCCTCAGGAGTTTGAAGATATATTTCCCAATGTATTTGGGAATAAGATTTTTGTCTGACCAAAGTTTTTACAGCAGTCAGATAAAGTTCAATCCGTGCACTTTTCATCTCTGCATTGCAAGAACTTGATGGTCCAGCCCTATTTCTGCTCCATCCCTGGACATTCCCAGACATGCCCAGCTCCACACTGATCTAACCACACCACCTGCAGTGCCTCAAATACAGCATGCAGTTTTCTATCTATTTCTGTGCCCCTTTCCTTTGCCTGTTCACCACACCTGGTTGACCTTGTTTATTCTACTCATTCAGACAAACCAGGACAGGCTCCTAAACTTCTTTGAAATTCTATTTTTCCAACCTCAAAATTGATTTAATTACAACTACTATATTGAGCAGATGCTAGGAAATGAGATCAAAGTATGGAGAACACCCAGTACAGAAGGCAGCACGCAGTTAAGTTCAATGAACACTAGCTGTGATCCTCATCACCACATCCTTTTCCCACGACTCTGAAGGTGAAGCAACCCCCATCTCAGAGAGAAACTAGAAGGGAGGGGCCAAACTTTCTGCCCCATGCCCTGCACCTGCCCCTTCTGACCTGTTTGCTCTGACTTCAACAGAGCAGATGTCTTTTTTTCTTTCTGAGGCTGTTCCCTCATTCTCATCCTGGACCCATCACTCTCTAGTTTCCTTCAGGGCTTCTCTATTCAGTTCGTCCAGTCATTCAGTTAGTCATTCATTTACCAACTCAACAAAGATCCATGACCGTTAACTATGTGCCAATTACTCTTTTAGGTGCCAGGGGCACAGAAATGAACACAACAGGAATGCTCCATTCACAAAGCACCTACCTTCTAGAGTAAGAAGACAGAAAAAAAAAAAAAAAGAAATAGTGGAATATACAGCTTGGCACATGATGATATGTGCCTGGGAGATAAGAGAATATTGCACTGGAAGGTGCAATTTAAAACAGGGTAATGAATTGTACACTTGTAACTTTTAATATATTGTACATCAACTTACTTCAATAAAAAAATAATATAAAATAAAATAGGGTGATGATGAAGTAGGGAAGCAAGCCAGAGGAATAGCTAGGGAAAAGCATTTCAAGTAGAGAGAACCACAGTGCCAAAACCCAGAGGCAGAAGCTCATTGGTTTCTTTGAAGAGTAACAAAGGGGCCAGGGCAGCTAGAGGACAGGAAGTGACCAGGAAAACTGGAGGGAGTATCAGGGGGTTTGGAGGACCTTGAAAGTCAATGTGCTGGCATTGGCTTTGCATCTGAGAAAGGAGCCACCAATGGGTTTTGAGCAGAGGAAGAACAGAACCTGAGTTATGCTTTGAGAAGTTACTTTAGATGCTAAACTGAGACTAGGCTCGGGGGAAGGGTAGGAGGAGCAGGATAGAAGCCTAAAGACCAGCTGGGAGCTGCTGCAGAGAAACCAAGGGCGGGTGCTGGAAGTGGTGAGAAGGGGTCAGTGCTGGATTTATTTTTTTTAAAGGGTAGAAAGACTTTGCTGATAGATTTCGATGTGGGGTATAAATAAAGGAGTGGATCAAGGATGACTCCAAGGTCTTAGTCCTAAGAAACTGTAAAGATAGAATTGTCAATTACCATGACGGGGAAACCGAGAGAGAAGCAGGCAGTGGGGGCAAGGGGAGGAGGTAGCACAGAATCGGAAGTCAGGATACATTAAGATAAGGAGCCTATGTGTGATCAAAGTAGAGATGCAGAGGAGGCAGGTAGAAACAAAGCGTGCAGCCCATACAACAGGTCAACTCTAGAAATGCATTCTTTTTGCTCCTCTGTATCTTTTTCTTTTTTTGATGACCTTGCATAACTGTAAATGCCTTTTTTAGATTAAAGACATCTTTTTAATTGGAGTAGAGTTGATTTACAATATTGTGTTAGTTTCAGGCATACAGCACAGTGATTTAGTATTTTTGTAGGTGCTATTCTAAGTTCTACCCAGATAACTTCAGTAGCAAATGTTAGTCACATCTCTATCCTACAGATGAAGAAACAGGGACATTGAATGGTTAATTAACCAGCTTTGAGTTTCTTGGCTAATGAGTCGTGGATAACAACATATTGGGGTAGACAGAAGAGCCGTGAGCTAATCGACAATAAGCCATAGTGCCCAGAACACACTAGCAGCTTCCCAGGTAAAGGTATAAGACAAAAAGTGTAGGAGTCCTTTATAACAGCAAGTGGTGACATAGAAACTATGAAAAATAGATGCTTCCTGCAGAGATGAATGCGATAAAAGAGACAGATTTCCAGGCTGTTGGCCAATCTTACTGCATGCAGGACAGTGTACGAGGTCTTGGAAAAGATGCCAGAGAGGACAGGATCACCTTCTCCCAGGTCAGGCGCCTGACCATGGGAACGAGTGAACCATGACCACAATGATCAGAAGAGTGAATCCAGCATAGTTCTGTCCTGTTTTCAGGGCTGTGCCCCATGTGATGGCAGCCTTCACAGGCATTTGCATCAGCTGGTGCCTTTCAGCTACTGAGGCACAAAGTCATCTAATTTGGGGAAAGAGGAGAGATGAGTAAACAACTCCCAGTGCCGTCCAAGCCCTTACTTAGTAAACAGGAAGGGGAAATAGAAGAGTACATTTCATCTGGCTTCCCTCTGCCTGGACACCATCCTTGTGAGGAACATGAGGGAAGGCAGCCAGAACACAGAAAGGGTGAAGCAATGTATGGCTCCAGCCAGGGAGCGCTCACCTCTCTGTTTTCTATTGCAGACTGGAGAAAAGCTCGGTCCCATGCTGGTGAGTGACTGTTTAATTCTTAAGGTCTCAGGCTCAGGACTCCATTATAAAAAAAAAAAAAAAAAAAAAAAAAAAAGATCTTAGTGGTCTTTTTCCATCTTCTAGCTCCAAATAATGGCCTGGCTGGGTGGTACCTGTACGGACACCCGGGGAAGATTCACATGGCCTCCAGGTCAAGTTCTACCCCAATCTCAGTTCAGCATCTGGGCCTTTTTTTCTTTCCAGCAGTTTAAACCTTTTTTTTTTTTTTTTTTTCCTTCTTAAAGTGCTCCTCATCCACTTTCTGTCTTGGGTTTCCCTACACCTCAATATTTTCAGCATCATAGACCTAAGGGTACAATGGGAAAGCCTTCATTCAAATGACATTCAGTCTGTAGTGGGTTATGTGCATCTTAGAGGAGATCTGGCGACTCCGTCCACCTCAGCTGCTCTCCCCTCGGAGCAGAGGTGCCACTTTATAACCAGTTCCCCCAGTGAAGAACCCTAAAAATAAGGGATAAATAAAATTGAGTAAATGGTCTTTTAAAAATTACTAACATTAGGGGTGGAGGAATAGCTCAGTGGTAGAGTGTGTGCTTAGCATGTGTGAAACCCAGCACTTCCATTAAAATAAAATAAAAAAAAAAAGGAAGTTGCTAACATTTTTTAAGCAGCTACTACTACGCACCAGGCGCAGGTCTGAGTGCTTTATGTATATTCTTCCACAGCCCTAAGAGGTGTGCTATTATCATGGCCATTTACAATGGAAGAAATTAATCCACAAAGAGGGTAAAGAAAATCTTGCTTCAAATCACACATCCAGGAGGTGGTGACACTGGGATAAAAGTCCAGGGAGTCTGGCCCCATCAGCTATGCTCCCTCCCCTCATCCTGTGGTGCAGGGCTGGAATAGATCTACTCTGATCCCTTGTCCTGAACATGAAGAAGTCTCAGTAATTTCAAGTAATTGGTGCAATTGAAAGACTTTCTCTTTGAAGCAGTATTATTTATTTCTTTGTCTCAAGATTGAGCTCCTTGACAGGGCAGGGCCTGTGTTTTACCATATGAGAGTGCTAAGTTTCCAGCACGTAGAAGAAATGTCCATAGAAACAGTCTATACAGGGAGTTGACTTTGGGTCATGATTTGTATTTATCAGGGCAGGCTAACTGTTGTAACAAAAGACCTCAATATCCCATTAGGTAAACATAATAAAAGTATATTTCTCCATCTCTTCAGTGTTCAGGACAGATCATATGGGGATGTGGGAGCTTTGTTCTATGTCGACCTAGGGCCTCACCCTACTCTGTATTCAGTCAGAAAACAGCAGAAAAAGGAGTAGAAATATTATGCAGAAGGTTTCTCCTGGGCCAGGCCTGGAAGTGGCCAGGAATCAGTGAACACATAAAGTTTCTCCCTCACGATGCTTCTAAGCTGTGAGAATCTGGGAATGTTTGTTAAAGATGGGTATCGATTAGATCCGGGATTTTACAGTTGGCCAAAAATCTCTAGCCAAGTAGCCCTCCACGCAGCCCTCTGGGGCTTCAGGTTGGCAGAGAGGCGTGGCTGGAGGCTGTCTACAGGACCTTCCTTAGCCCTTCATTCTGCCAACATTATCGAGCACCCATTGCAAGCGGGGTCTGACAGCGCTAAATGGTGAGGATACAAAGATGGACAAACATAGTCTCTACCTTCTCAGGTCCTTCTCTAGTAGAGGAGGGAAATATGAAATAAATAATAATAGTGCGGTGGCATGAGAGGGGCTTGAGAGGGTGGGGTGGGGAGCTGGAGATTCATGATTAGCCACCCCTGCTCCCAGGGACCTGGGGCCTCTGGATTCAGGGAATCTGGATTAGCTCCTCCTGGTAAGTTTCTGAGCTCTCCTGGGAGCTCTCTGAGGTGTTCTTCAGGACATTTGCAGACATATTTATCTCTCCAGCTATCTTGTGGAGGAAGGAAGGGAACTTTATGGGTTCAGACCAGCTTCTCTCCCCTTCTTCCCAGTCACTGAGGGTCCTGGGATGCCAGAGGTGACCAGGTGTCTCTTCTCGCTCACTCTGCAGCTCACGTGACTCTGGATCCAGACACTGCCTACCCTGAACTCTTTCTGTCTGAAGATCACCGGAGTGTGAGGCGGAGAAATATGTGGCAGGATCTCCCCGAGAGAACTGGAAGGTTTTTTTTTGACCCTTGTGTGCTGGGTCATGAGTCCTTCTCTTCGGGGAGACACTACTGGGAGGTGGAAGTGGGTGACAGGACTTACTGGGAGCTGGGGGTTTGTGAGGAAAACGTGGAAAGGACATGGGGAATCACAGAGTCACCTCAGAATGGATTTTGGGCCATGGAACTCTATGCTAATAAGTATCAAGCCCTCTCCTCCCCTCGGACCGCCCTCCCCCTGGGCGAGCCCCTGAGCCGGGTGGGGATCTTCGTGGACTATGAGGCTGGGGATGTCTCCTTCTATAGTGGGGCTGACGGGTCCCACATCTACACTTTCCCCCAGGCCTCCTTCTCTGGGCCCCTCCGGCCTTTCTTCTGCCTCTGGTTCTATCACCCAACCCCTCTGACCATCTGCCACTGAGGCCATCTGTCCCCAGACTTTCTCTCAGTTGAATGTCCAGGGGAGAACTCAGCACTGGGGTGGAGGAGCTGCTTCTGAGGACAAGGGCCCAGGGCTCCAGCCAAGCCAGTAGTGAAGGCTGAGCCCCTCTGATCTTTGCTGCAGATAAAGGCTGGGGACAGTTTATAATTCTCCAGGGCTAAGTGGCGCAGAGGACCAAGAAAGGCAATGTGACCCTACAGAATCTTGTCAAGAGAGCCTGTCTGCTGTTGCCATCCCAGCTGGAATGAGAAAAAGAAACCCCAAAGAAAGCAGAGACGAGATACTGATAGAAAGACTAGCAGGGTGAAGAGTGACCTATGAAATTGAGCTCCCGTGGAAAAGAAAAGAAAGGAAAAGAAGGAAAAGAAAAACCAGTGCCCACAAGCAGTGTTTGTCATTAATGCCTGCATGATAGCAGGAAGCTGCATCTGAATGGGGCTTGGCTGTTTCCACAGTCTTTTCATACATGGACTTTATTTCATTTTGACTCACAAATAACTGTGGGAGAGACTAAATAAAGTGCACAGAGAAAAGTCACTTCTCCAAGTCACCCTGCTGGTCTGGGACTTGATGCCGCCTTCAACATTCTGACAGCTAATGCCAATCATACCACCTCTAAGAAGACAATCATTCCTTATAAGGGCAATCGCAATCGCCCTTTCAATGACATTTTTTTTCATCCCAGATTTTTCAAGATTTCTTTTCCAGTTTGTGTATTTGTTTACTGCTCTTTTCCCTAAATATTATCTGACCTTTAAATTATTTTACTTCATCAACAGTTAAGCGCATATTCTTTACTTTTTTCTGTGCTTATACAAATACACACACAGTTTTTCTAATGAAAATCAGATTATATATATTGTCCTATGACGTGCTTCTTTTACTTAACACCAAATCTTAACTACTAATCTAATGTTATTTATAATCAGGATGGGTTTCTTTCTTCCCTGTTACAAATAATGCTACTATAAACTTCTTTGTATGTAAATCGTCTTGCATATCTCTGGTCACTATCACAGAATAAATTTCCAAATTGTACTTGTCATTAGGATAAGTCCTTGAAAGTGCAATTGTACAAAAGGAACTTGAATTATTATTATGTACATGTCTACCTATTTTTTACAAAAGGAGTTTCTGTACACATCTTGTTATCGGTATCTATCAGGCTAATCGCCTAAAGTTGATTAGAAGCCCACCCTTCAGTTTTGCATTTCTTCGGCATCAAACCCAGGCATCTCACACTCCTCAAAGGACGGTCCAATCTATCAATTCTAAGGAGGACCAAATCTACCTTTTACTGCACATACATTTTTATGTCTTCATCTGTATGAAGCACCGTTGTAAGAAAATTGCCTGAATTATCTCATTTCATCCTCACGACAACAACCCAAAAGACAGGTGCTATTATCACCCTTATTTTACAGATCGGAAATCTAAGGCACAGAGAGGTTAAGTAATTGGTCCAAGATCACACAGCTAGTATAGTTCACGCAGGCAACCTGGCTTCCGAGTCTATGGTTTAACCACTCCATAATGCTACCTCTGCTCACCAGTTTTATCTTCAGTGCCTGATACCTACTAGATGTCAGGTTCTCAATAAAAGTGTGTTGAATCAATTAATTTTTCCGGCTTCATTTCATATACATTTCTCTCCCGGGGCTTCATGTGATGAGATGAGAAGTAGACATGGAGCCTATTTCTTTGGATGCCATAAAGTTAAGAGATACAAAATGTTGTGCCTAGAAACCCCTTCTCTGAAGCTCAGCATCTAGGCTGGAAATCAAGGCTGCTTCTCTGTGTCGAAGTAGCTTGGATCTCTAGGAAAGCGGGGACTATTTCATTCTTATTGATATGATTTCCAGTAGCAAAGCTTTTGATAGACTGTGAATTTTATTTTATTTTTTAAATTGATTTATTTTTTGAAGTATAGTTGATTTATGATGTTGCATTAGTTCCTGGTGTATAGCCTAGTGACTCAGTTATACATATATATACATATTCTTTTTCATTATAGGTTATTACAAAGTATTAAACATAGTTCCCTGTGCTATATAATAGGACCTTGTTGTTTATCTATTTTATACATTGTAGTTTGTATCTGCTAATCCCAAACTCCTAATTTATCCCTCCTCTGCCTTTCTCCTTTGGTAACCATAAATTTGTTTTCTGTGTCTGAGTCTGTTTGTGTTTTGTAAATAAGTTCATTTGTCTCATTTTTTTAGATTCCAGATTTAAGTAATATCATGTGATATTTGCCTTTTTCTGTCTGACTGACTTCACTTAGTATGATAATCTCTAGGTCCATCCATGTTGCTGTAAATGTGATTATTTCATTCTCTTTTATGGCTGAATAGTATTCCATTTTATGTATATACACCACGCCTTCTTTATCCAGTCATCTGTCAATGGACATTTAGGTTGCTTCCATGTCTTGGCTATAGTAAATGTGCTGCTATGAACATTGGGGTGCATGTATCTTTTCAAGTTAGAGTTTTCTCCAGATATATATCCAAGAGTGGGATTGCTGGATCATATGGTAAACCCACCTGTAGTTTTTTAAGGAATCTCCATAATGCTTTTCTTAGTGGCTGCACCAAACTACATTCCCAACAACAGTGTAGGAGGGTTCCCTTTTCTCCACACCCTCTCCAGAGTTTATCATTTGTGGACTTTTTAATGATGGACATTCTGACCGGTGTGAGATGATAACTCATTGCAGTTTTGATTTGCATTTCTCTAATAATTAGCGATATTGAGCATCTTTTCATGTGCCTATTGGCCATTGGTTTGTCTTCACTGGAGAAGTGTCTGTTTAGGTCTTCTGCCCATTTTTTATTGGTTTTTTTTTTGTTCTTGAGTTGTATGAGCTGCTTGTATATTCTAGAAGTTAAGCCCTTGTCAGTCGCATCATTTGCAAATATTTTCTCCCATAGATTGTGAATTTTAAAAGCAAAATTTCCCAGTGAGTCAGAAAGCAGGAAGCTTTTGTTTTGCCCCTTTGCAGCTGCAGCATGACCGCGGGAGAAATACTATTTCCTGTTAACTACGGAGTTGGCTTTATTTATCAAGCATGTCTGTTATCCCAGCCTGATAACTGGGAGGGCTGATTTTTACTTTCTGAGCCATGTCTTACTTTCTCACCCCTCTATGATGTAATGACCACTCCCTATTTTATTTTATTTCTGAACTCAAGCCCATGCCTTTCCTCAGCTTCTATTATATGTGATTTTATGCCTGCCATTCTTCAAGTGATTTTTGGGGACCTACATCCTACAGGTCCTCCAGAACATCAAGTCCTGTCTTGCAGTATCAGCAGAAAAGGGAGCATTTCTTTGAGGAGATATCAGAGAAGGGACACAAGGGACCTGAGTGCTTGTCCCTGCCTCAGGCTGTTCCTGAGAGGCAGTCCTGGAGCTCGCCTGTTTACACAGCCTATTGGAGGTAGTCCTGACTCTTACTAGGAGTGGCTAGGTACCTGGGGCCAGGTACCAAAGATAGGGATGGCTAGGCATTCAGGAGCTAGGGATACTCAGATAAAAATAACCCACTGATCATTTAGAACAGTTAGAACATTTCAGAACATATCACTGAAAGGAACTCCTACTTTTACGGTGTCTCAAGCATTTCAGAAGTGTGTTCTTCTACTTGATAGGTATGCTGAAGTCTCCAGGGAAAAGGGTACTAATGTCTGCAACTTACTTTGGAAGTCGCCAAATAAATAAATAATAAATGCTGGAGTAAATAATAAAGAGGGATGGATGGGGTATGAACAGAATGATAGATTATAATATAGCAAGTATAGTAAAATGTTCACTGCAGAATCTAGACAGTAGGTGTATTAGGTGTTCACTGAAAAATTAGCTATCTGTTTGAAAATCTTCAAGATAAAGTGTTGACAGTTGGGGCTGGGGATGGATGAATTGTATTTTGCTCATGATAAAAGAGAGCAAGAGTACCTTGGGCTCAAAAAAAAAAAAAAACCCAGGGGGTTATTTTCCTTCTATGTAATGTGAATTCAGAAGGGCAGCTGTCCAGAGAGGGTCTGGCAGCTCAGATATGCGTCCATGCTCCGGCGTCCTGCTGTCCTTCATCTCTGGGTGTAGTTTCCATCTAAGGTTGCCTCATGGTCACAAGTTGGTCACTGCCCTCCAGCCACAAAGACCACATTCTGCGCAAGAGGAAGGAGAATGTAGAAGAATGCGGACCTCTCTTGAGAAACACAACCCAACAGCTTCTGCCTACAAATCACTGGCTCAAACTTAGTTCCTTGGCCACTCTTCTTTATAAGGGGGATGTGATTACTAAGAAACAGGGAATTTTTGCCTCATTGCATCTGAGAAAGTAAGATGGGACACTCCCAGCTCTACTGGAGCCACCAGAGAAAATCTGGCCAGGGCTGTCCTGCTGCATCTGGTCAACCCCACACAGTCTGAGCCAGAAATACTGTGTTCGCCAGCGTTTCATCAGGATGCAAGTTACATCAGCTTCATTAAGTGGACTAAGTGAATCTCCTTGAATGGGCCATCCGGGACATCTACCTTATCTCAGAGAGAATGATAGCTCTTTGTACATTAAAAAAAAAAAAAAAAAAAGAGCCGGAAATAGAACTTGCACAGCAGGCACCTCTATCACAGAGCCTAAATTCAAACAGTTGTAATACAATTAAATTCCATCAGCCTAGTCATATCAAAGTCCTAGGAGCTTTAATCACTGCCTTGAGAGGCAAATAAATTGTCTTGGGAGGCTCTAAGCCACAGGTAGGACCACTTTGTTCCAAAGACCCCTCACAGAAACAGTGTTCACAGACTCTCCAGAGTCAAACTTTGGAGAAGACATGATCCTGCTGGCAGAGTAGAAAGAAATACATGTGAAATACAAATGTAGCACAAATAAGTCTCAGAGGGTGAATGTGGCTTCTCAGTAATGTTCCAAATAAGAATTTTCTGAAAAATGTAGAACACGCCCACCAGTCACTGACAGCACTGCCTTGGGAAACCTGATAATTCCAATTATTTGGTAGTGGATCTGAGACCTGAATTTCAGAGGTGCTCAAAAAAGGTGAAGCGAGTCTGTTTTTCTTTCTGTTCATACTTTCAGTTGGCTCCGTCATGTGCCCATCTACATGCAAACAGATGTCAGCAAACAGTCACAGAAACATTTTACTTAATGCATGACTTCCTCTCTTCCCTCATTAAAATCTTTTATTTCTCTACGCAGTAAATCTATTATGATATAAAATAAATCTATTTTCATCTAGAAGACATAAAACAGGTATATATAAAGAAATACTGATGATGCACATACATGTACATGAATGATTCAATTAGGGAAACACAGAGTGACACAAACAGTGTGAGAATTAAGGCTGGAATTTTTCTTCTTCGTATACAATCCAATACAGTTTCAGTTTTCATTTTAAACTTCCCCACTGGTTTCTGCCCAGCAACTGATGAGTAACACCCCTCTGAGCCAATACAAAAAACTAACTCTGCTACAGAATGACTCACTGTTTCCCAGAGTGAGCAGGCATCTTTGTTTGTTTTTTTTTCCAGATCAGAGACTCTTATCACTAATGGAAAGCAATTGATTGTCTTCATTCTGTGGGCTGTAACTTTCAGACGGAATTGCCAAGAGGTAAGCGGGGGAAAATTGGTAAAAGCCAAGGCCACTGGCCCTGGAGGAAGAGAGGCTGAAAAGCTGAGAGTAGACCTACAGGAAGGTCCTTGCCCAGAGAAAGGGATTGGAGCTTGTGCCTGTGGTGGGCAGGGTTGGTAAGCGGGTGGAGGTGGGAGAGCAATGTAAAGGCTAAAGACCTGAATTTGAAAATTTGTTGGAGGGAGACAACTTGAATGAGAAAATATGTCAACTGCATGTTCTTAGGAACTTATTGTGGTCAGAAAGGAGCCAAGGACTCTTATCTCTCCTAGTCATCCCTGGGAATGTGTTCTAAGATATTCTAAAGAGATGTGCCTTAAACATTTATATGTAAAGATGTTCATTACAGAATTATCTGTAATTAAAAAAAAAAATCTGAACCAACCTACATATACAACAGTTGGAGAATAGATACAAACTCATTGTCCAATCACAAAAGGGATTTTCATATAGTCATTAGGAATCATATTTTTAATAAAGAGTTTTTATTTCTAATTGTAACAAAACTGGATTCCATTTGGAGATTTAAACTATATCTACTTTTTGCTATTGTAGATCTTACTGTGGTGAACAGTCTTAACACAAACACAAATGTTTAACAGAGGCATAAATGTTTGTGTTAATACCGGAATTTTTTTCTTTAAGATGAATTTCTACAAGTGGAATTTCTGGGTTAAAAGATAAAACATTTTTTCTGGCATTTGGTATATATCTATGGCCAAAATACTCCTCAAAATATTTATATTGCCATGAAGTAAAGTATATGATTACCATCACAGATTATTTAAATTTTATTCCTTCATATTCTTCTCCATTTTGAAATTGTCTCTATTCAGGAACAAAGAATAATAGATATTGTTAGTGAAACATTAGTGGAAATATATTCCTCACCCGGAGGACAGTGTTGAAATTGTTACATATATATAATAACAATAATACTGTCTTCTCTGTAGCAGCACAGAGAGCAGTTTTGAAGAGCAGAGGAGATGGTGAAAGGCAATATTTTACCTGAGAGTTTGTCCAGATTTCAGGCAGGGCTCCAAAGAATTCCCCGATTTCTGCTCGCGGCTCCTCCTCAGCTCACCCCACCACACCTGGCAGGCCTGCCGGGGACAGGCGCCACAGCAGCTGGTGGTATGAATGAGGGCCTCGTGCTAGTTTGCTTTGGGGGAATTGGTGTGAGGAGTTGGTATTCTTTTTAATATTTGTTTTTACTAGTGTATAGTTGATTTATAGGAGTTGGGATTTTCTGAACAACTAATATATTGCAGTCATCATAATTATTGTAACAATTTTTCATTGCTAAGTAAAACCTGAAAATATGTAAAACGTAAAACATCCAAATAATTTTCCAAGTATAGAGGTCAAAGGGCAAAAGCGTCTTTCGCTTAATCTCCAGCTCTCAGTTTAGCACGTATCCCTTCAGATCTCCTTTCAGGCAATTATATAAAATATATATACAAATGATTAGCTTTGTTTTTGTGTTTGTTTTTGTTTAAGCTTTGCTTTTTGTTTTTTAGTAGACTCTGCAATGTGCTTTCTGTTTACTTATTATGTCTTGATTCTGGGTTTGCAACTATAAATCACTCAGTTGCCACATTGCCTTCCTTCATACAGACATGCCTTTAACTAACCAGTTCCCTGTTAGTGGTTAAAGTGGCTCGTTAGGTTGTTCATCATTTTTTCACTTTTAAAAATAATGCTGCAGTGCCTTCCTTACACATGCTTCTCTCTAGATCCTTGCAAGTGCTTTGCTGGATTTCTCAAAGTGAAATTGCTGAGCCAATAATGCATATTCTCAAGTTCCTATTTCATAATTTTTTTAAGGAACTGAAGTGCAAATACATTTTGTCACATGACTGAGATCACACAGCTTGTGAATCGTAGTGCCATTACTTACTTCCCACACCCTTTTTATTTCCAACACCTAACACGTAGTGGGCCTAGCACATAGTGAGTGCTCAGGCAACATCTGTTGAATGAATATGAATGAAAACACATGGGTGAGACCAGATCTTCTTCCTAACTCTCCCATTCACTAGCCTTGGGATTAAGGAGTGGTAGGTTCAGCCTCTGATGACTTCAGAGCCTCCACCAGGGAGTCTGCTTAGATCTTGACCAGAGTCTGATGGGAGAGTGATTTGAACTTGTGATGGCCATAGGTTGGGGCCTAGAGGAGACAGCAGTGTTGCTTCTCAGCTGGGCACAACCTTGAGTCAGTCGTCAACAAGCCATTCCATCTGGCATCTTTGGGATGGAGGAAATACATGCTGAGAGAAGGGAGAGGGCCAGGTCTGGAGTTATCTATCCTACTCTAGGGCTCTCCACTATTTAGGGACACAACTAACTCTGGGGTGGTTGGGAAGGAAGCCAAGCTAGAACTCCAGCTAGAATCAAGCCTGGCTTGCTGGCAAGGGCCCCACACTTCCTTTATCATAGTGCGAGGAGGTGTGTAGCTCAGTGATTAGAGTGCATGCTTAACATGCACAAGGTCCTGGGTTCACATCCCTTTACCTCCATCATAAATAAATAAACCTAGCTACCCCACCTCAAAAAAAAGCCACAAAACAAAATATAGATAGGCAGTGATGCCACAGACCATGCCTAAAATTTGATGGAGGTGATTTTTTTGAGCCAAGATCCACTTGGAAGCACTGGGCCAGGACTGGGGAGTTACAGGCGCCCTGCCTCTGAGCTGGGAGCACCTTAGCACTTCATAGAGGCATGAGCTGTGATTGGCTGCTGTGTGCTTCTAGGTTAACATATTTGCCCCTTCCGTGCAAGTATTAGCATCTCTTCCACTAAAAGGCACTTCTCTACTAGTGCAAAGACCATGACAGGGAAATTATCCATTGCTGATGAGCCCAGAGGCCATCTGCCAAGGAGCCTTAGTAAGCACATGGTTCATTTCCTTTCCAGGGATGTTTCTCCCCCAAAGAACAATTGTGAAAAGAGTGCACCAAGGCACATCAAGTTGCAACTCTTATACTTACATATCCAGGACAGGCTTGTCCCTTGAAACCATTTTATTGAAAAATAGAAATTAACACATTAATATAGGCAAGTCCCAGTGGGAGCACAGGAGGCCAGGCTCTGCTCTCTAAGCCAGACCAAAGGGCACTGTCATTATGGAGAAAAATTCTTATCTTTATAAAGTCTCCACCCCATCTCTTATTGGATGACAACCAATTCATCTGATGATCTAAACTGAAATAAAATGCTAGTGAGTATTGATGGGTTAATATGTAACCATTCACTCATTCAACAAATATTTACTAAGGGCTCCATGTTAACTGCACGTTGTTCTACAAGCTTCTTATACATCAGGAAACAAAATAGACCAATATCCTTTGTAGAGGTCCTCTGTCCTGCTGTGTTCAGGGACCAGGAAGAAGGGCAGTTTGGCCGGAGCAGAGACAGGGAGAGCAGGGGAGATGAAGTGAGGACTGCAGGTCCTGGAGGGTCACGCCAGCCATTGGAAGGACTTCAGCTTCTACTCTGAGTGAAACGGGAGCCACTGGAAGGTGCCAAGTAGAAAAGTGACCAGATGGGACTCAAGGAATGTTCTGGATGTTGTGCTGAGACTACTGGGGACACAAGCAGAATCAGGGACCCAGAGAAGAGGGTCTTGTATTAATCAGTGTGATGGTGAAGGCTTGGACCTGGCGTAGCTGGGGAAGTGTGAGCAAGTGAAAGGATTCTGAACATATTAATGTAGTAGAGCTAAAGATTTTCCTGGTGGGTTAGGATTACTGTCTGTACACTAAACATACATATTTTTATGGGAGATTTTTCCATGTTGGAACTCAAAGGTGAAGAGACTTCCAAGCAGACATTTTGGCAGAAAAGGGTCTTGGGTCATCACACTAGTGATGGTGTGTTTGCCCCTTAGACTGCCCTGGGGAGATGGAGATTTCCACGCTGAATTCTCCATCTTTTTCAGGTCGTCGTTTCTCCCTGACTCCTTCTGGTGTCTCTCTGTTTGCATCACAGATGAAAACGGCCAGGTCCCTAGACTCCCCTCGGCTCCACCTCCTTGTCTGCCTCGTCTTGGTCGAGCTGCTTACCCCTTGCTCAGGTAGGGAACGATTCTACTTTTATGGATCTGAAGTAGACAATTACCTGTTAGCGCCCAGTCAGAACCTTAGACTCCTCATTCCAGGAAGTCCCAGCGTAAACTGAAGGTTCACATGCCATTAAGACAGATGTCCTTCTGTCAGGATCCTGTTCCTCTCTAGGGTTTTCTGCCTGAGACACCCCTTACCATCATGGCCCCAACTCCCTCTAATGGAATTTCCCCCTTCTGCTGACCAGCTCAGTTTGCTGTGATTGGACCCCCTGGGCCCGTCCTGGCCATAGTGGGTGAAGACGCTGAGCTGCCCTGTCACCTGTCCCCAGAGATGAGCGCGGAGACCATGGAACTGAAGTGGGTGCAGTCCAGCCTCAGGCAGGTAGTTTTCATGTACGCAGGTGGGAAGGAAGTAGAAGACAGACAGATTGCAGAGTATCGAGGGAGAACTGAAATTTTAAGAGATGACATCACTGCAGGGAAGGTTGCTCTCCGAATTCGCAACGTCAGAGCCTCTGACAGTGGAAACTACCTGTGTTATTTCCAAGATGGCAACTTCTACGAAAAAGCCTTGGTGGAGCTCAAGGTTGCTGGTGAGCCTCCAGGTTTTGTTCTGAGCTTGTTCCTTCATGGGATCCGGGGACAGAGGCAGAGTTCATGTTCCAAATCCACCTCTCAGCATTCCTGGCTGATCACTGGGAACTGCCTCCACTGCCTTCTAACTTTGCTTCTCTGAGGCCCTTGTGAAAGATGCAGGTCTTCCTCCAGGAAGATTCCCTTTTGCATCCTATGATATCAATGTCTCCCTCCCACTGGCTGCCAGGGTCTAAGCAGGGAAGTAGAACATCAGGGATGGGAAGGATAAGGAAATACTTCCTTGGAGATGGTGTGTGGTTGTTTGGGTTCAACTGCATTTCACATGGCTTCTGGGGTCCCTCCAGGTGCATGCTGGGGAGACTGACCCATAGGGACAACATCTGTGCTACCACTGTTCTCCAACCAAAGGCCCCCAGGTACACACCTGCAGTTGTACCAGTTGGCTTTAATCCTTGTTGCAGGAGGGAGAAAGCACATGCCAAGTGGGAACGTGAGGGTCTCAGGAAGAGGCTGTCAGAGAGACTTGGTACAGGCTTTGGGCTTCTGTTAGGGGATTTGGGGCAAAGTTTATGGAAGCGGGCTTTGCTCTAGATTGGATGCTATCAGGGAGGTGGGGGAGGATGTAATTCTGTGGGTGGGTATCTTCATAAACCTTATCCAGGAAGAAGGTTAGAGTAAGGCTAAAGCAGGGATTGGTAAAGGAGCAGCGTCACTCACAGCCAGGACAGGGGGATATTTGGTCATGGTTGTGCTTTGAACAGTGTTTGCGTTTTTCTCTACGTTCAAACACAATTACTGTTGGTCTTGTTTTTGTCTTGACCTGATGTGGTGACAAAGTGCCCCTATCTGATGTTGATGTTCCATGAAATTGCTTGGGTTCCACAGAAGAACACCAAGACCAGGTCCATGTCCAATGTCAAGCGTTGCATTTCTCTTTCTCAGGGCACTCTCTTGCCCGGTTGGTTCTGGCTGGGTTTGGTCAATAGAGAATCATAGCATAAGGTGGGTGGAAGGGAGGGAGGAGAGAGAGGTCTGGGTACTTAATCTCCTGGTTTTCTCCCTGCAGGACCACCTCTAGCTGGCTGCATGCCCTTCCCAAAGATCACAGCTCTTATGAAGATCCTCTCATACATGACTCTCTCCTTTTAGGTCTTTAAGTTGGCTTTCTCCCCACCTCCCTTTGGGTTTAGGGATGGGTGCTAACAGTGTTCCTGGCCCTGGGGCTTTGCTCTGTTCCCCTCATCATATCTGCACTTTTGTGAACAGCTTTTTTTTCGGGGGGGGGGCGCCTAGGAATTAAGTTTATTTATTTATTTTACTGGAGGTACTGAGGATTGAACCCAAGACCTTCTGCATGTTAGACTCGCACTTAACTACTGAGCTATACCCTCCCCACCGTGAATAGCTTCTTAATGAAACCCTACTTTAATTACCTAATGTGAGTGTGCCATCTGATTCCTGTTGAGACCCTCTCTGATATAGGAGGTTCCCAAGGATTGAGGCTCATGTATTCCTTCTACAGCACTGGGTTCTGATCTTCACATTGAAATGAAGGGCCATAAGGACGGAGGGATCCACCTGGGGTGCACGTCCTCTGGCTGGTATCCCCAGCCCCAGATACAGTGGAGAGATGTCAAGGGACAGAACATGCCAGCTGTGGCAGCACCTCTGGCTGCAGATGGAGTGGGCCTGTATACAGTCACATCATCTCTAATCGTGAAGGACAGTGCTGGGGAAGAGGTGTCCTGTATCGTTAAAAATCCCCTCCTCAACCAGGAAAAGACAGCCCGGATTTCCATTGCAGGTCAGTATTGTGCTTAGCCTCAGGTATACTGTGCTTAGCTGTGCTTAATATTGGAAGAAGAAAGATGTGTACACCTGGAACTAATATATTATCGTATGTCAATTACATGTCAAGTTTTTAAAAATGCCATCAAATGTGCCTTACAGAAGACAAATGTAAAATCTAATCTACAGACAATTAGGAAAAATGACAATTTAAACATTAACCGATTGAAATTTAGTGTAGCCATGTGAATAAAAGTATAAAAATAAATACAGTAAAATAAAAACAAATTTTAAAAAGAAAGAAGGAGGTGTGATTCTCTGTGCTGACTTGTCAGTGAAAACAAGGCATTGAGCAGGGTTCCACAGCCTTCTTCTTGCTCCAGGGATGTTTCTTTTTCTCATAAAGCTGTCATAAGTATTTGTGAGCATTTCCTGTGTACCAGAAACCGGGACAGGCAATGGAAATGGGGGTAAATAGTAAAGATCATGTCCTTAAGCAAAGACAAATGACAAAATGGGGCAAAAAATATGTACAACTCATAGTTTAGGGAAAGGGCTAATCTCCTTAAAATATAAAACAAACCAGTAGGGGAAGAAAAGAAAAAGATATGAATTACTAGTTCACAGAAAAGGAAAATACACCAAAGGTTGTCCAATCTCACTTAATAGAGAAATGTATATTAAAACATTTTCTACTTGTGAGATTGACAATAAAACGAAATAAAACAAAACCGTGCTGGTTGGTAAAACATTCTGATGGTAGGATTGTGGAGAGACAGTCACTCTTAGATATTTTTTGGTACATGAAATTTGATATATTTTTGTTATGAATCGGTACAACTGCTATTGGGGGCAAGTCTCCAAACTACCTATTTATCGATCCAAAATCCCACTTCTAGGAATTTATCTGACAGATACGTTTGCATGTGTAGGAAATGACCCAGGTAAAAGGTTATTTCTTACAGCATTAATTATAAGAGCAAAAAGTTAGCAACTATGCAAATGTCCACTAATGGGGAACTTTTGTGCAATGGAATATTGCCCAGTTGTGAAAGGAAACACAGCCATTCTCTCTGTACTAATGTGGAAAGATTTCCAAGATACAATGTAAACGGAATAAGCAAGATGCAGAGCAATTCGTATAGAATGCTATCTTTGGCATAAACAAACAAACAAAAGAATATATTTATATTTTTAAATTTAATATACACTTGCATAGCACTCACTGTGCTAGGCCCTTTTGAGACAGTAGGGAAGAGGGCAGGGCACAACCATTAAAACAATGAGACAACAATTAGCACCACTATAGTGGAAGATTCAACTCCCAGTAGACCTTAAGGCCCAAGATGACAGAAGATTTGACTTCCAGTAGACCTTGACCTTCATTATATGCTCATTGTAATATATTAGCATGGTAAATGGCACTCCCACAGGCACCATGACAGTTCCGAGGCTGACCATAAAAGGTCAAAAAGTGGGCGGTGGCCCAATTCCTGGGAATCCCAGCCCATTCTCCCAAAGTAGTTGGAATAATACTCCCATTTGTTAGCATATGAAGTTACCAAACTCATGAAAACTAACAACCCTTCACCTTGTGGCCTTTCTCTTGCCTTTTGAGATGGCCGGCACTCTGTCTACAGAGTACGTATCTCTGAATAAATCTACCTTCACTCTACTATGGCTTGCTCTTGAATTCTTCCCTGTGTAAAGCCAATGACCCTCACTTGGTGGGGCGTGTCCCAGGGACTCAACTGAGACTTGGGTGGAACACAGCCACCCTCTCGTGCCCCAGTTCTCCTGTATCACTTTTATAAGCACTAATTTAATACTTTATCCCCATGAGTTAGGTACTATTATTACCCCCATTTTATAGATTAGGACACCAGAAACAGAATGATTAAGTAATTAGTCCAAGGGCACACTGCCAGTCAAGTGGAGGAGTCAGAATTTGAACCCAGTCCCCTCAGCTCAGAAGCACACATTCTTAACCACCAGATTAAGCTGACTAATGAGAATCTAATTAAATAAGAGGGGCAGAGTGAGTGGATGAGAAACTTGGATGATGTTATATATTTTTTACTTCACATCTGAACCATGTGAATGTAACCTATTGTAAATTTTAATTAGAGAAAAAGTGTTTCTGAAGCTCAAGTAACACAGTCACGTGGTAGAGGCAGACCTTTCAAGACAAGTAATAGTATTTTGTTATGACTGTAACTACAAGCCCTTCCTGAAGTCTTTCTTACAGTTCTCTGAGACTTTAGGAAGAGAGAGATCATTTAACATCAGGAGATAAAGACCAGGATCCCTGCCCTGGGGATGAGAGGCTAAGGCTGGATCTCGTTGCAGACCCCTTCTTCAGGAGCGCCCAGCGCTGGGTTGCTGTCTTCGCCGGGACCCTGCCTGTCTGTCTGCTGCTACTCACAGGGGCTGGTTATTTCCTGTGGCTGCAGAAGAAGGAAAAAGAGGCTCTATTCTTGGAGAAAGAAAGAGCAAAAGAGGAAAAGGAAATAGCCCAGACTGAAAAGGAGCAGGAACAAAGAATAAAAGGTATCTGACCCCCAGTGGGCATCTAAGGCCCGCGTTTACAGGAGGGACCTGGAAGACCTCGCCTCATCCCCACCCCACGCACCCATCCCGACACTGGGTCATTTTCAAGGTTTATTTTCCAGAGGTCCTCCTCCCTCCATCCCCATAACAGTACTTTTTTTTTTCCTGCTTATTTTCCAGAGACACTCCAGTATGAACTCAGTAAGTTCTGATTCCCCCAGGGACCCACACATGTCTTCCCATCCCAGCTTGAGCGTCTTACTGACTCATCACCTTTCTTCCATTGCAGAGTGGAGAAAGATCCAGTACATGGCTCGTGAGTGGCTCTGACATTTTCTCTGAATTTGTATCTAAGACTGTCTCTGCCCTAATATTTTTCAGCCCCTTTCCTCGGTGCCTAACTCTGCCCTGGGCTGAGGAATGTTCTGGATCCCTTTCCCTTAGGAAAGAAATATGCGTGGCTGATTGGGGGAAAGCTCCGGGGGTGGGGGTGGAAATCATGGTTTTTCTTTTTTCTTTTTTTTTTTCTGGAGAAAGAGGTCTTCAGTCTCCCTCCATGAGAGGTGTCCACACTTTTCAGCCCAGTAATGCACCTTGAAATATCCCAGGGCGCACTTAAAGGAAAGGGGGAGGAAGGGGAAGGAACTTCTTATAGGACATGCCTTCCCTGTACCAGGAACCTCACTAGTTGCTTTACATAATCGGCAGTGTGCTGAGAAGAAAAGAATGTAAGATTTAAAAGAATGAGAAAATCAGAGAAAGATAGAGAAAAGTATCTCTTAAGAAGTGCAGTGGCCACAGTGGCTCAGTTATCATAGATTTACTATAAATGTTTTAAAAGATAGTATCTCGAATTTCCTCCTTGAGTTGCCCGATTCTTTTCAGAAGTAGGCAGGAAATAACACAGATGGAGAGAGATGGGCTCTAGGACACGTATACATGCCCATGTACACACACTGAGCCCTGCGCCCAGCACTGCCACAGCGCCTGTGGCAAATGATGTTCCAGACTTGATACTAAGGAAGAGAGTGGAGGAGAGAGTTGAGCAGGGAGGAGGCAGGAAGGCTACGGTGGTCAGAGAGAAGGATTAGATGGGTGTAAAAGGAAGAGAAAGGGAATGACTCAAAAACGATGGAGTTCAGTTGACATATCTACCTTTCTTTTATTGTAGGTGGGGAGAAGTCTCAGGCCTATGCTGGTGAGTGACCGGATGGCCTCTGAGTTTCCTGGCACATGTGTACTAAGTGTTTAAACCTTTTCCTTCTGTGTGACCCATTGACGTTCCCAGTAGGAGTACTCAGATCTAGCCCAGGGGCTCATTTTCTGTGGGGGATAACCTCCCGGCTTTTCTGGAGCCTCAGAGAGGATTTTCAGTTACGGCATCTGACTTGCAGCCACCCCAGACCCTGCTGGCACACACACACGCCCAGACTAACCTAGCCTGGCCATGTCACCACAGCCCCAGCCTGATGGAGCAAAGGAAGTCTACCATTTTTGAGAGGTTTTGTGCCTGAGCTGTTGGACATTTGAAGAGACTGAAAGAAGGGAGACAGAAAAGGCTTGGTAAGGAGATGGGTGGGGGTAAGACAGAATTAATGACCTTTCCTTATTGTGTCTCCTTTTTTTCAGAGTGGAAGAAGGCCCTCTTCCAACCTGGTAAGTGGATCGCTGTATGTCCTCTAGGACAACAACCCAAGGGATCTGATTCCCTTTTTTTCTCCAAGTCTTGAGATTCTGGGATGACAAGTCCCCATGACTGGGAGAGTTCCTAGTAGGAAGCTTGAGGTCTCAGTCTCAAAGCTGTCCCCATCTCCAGGGATGAGAGCTGAGAGAACCAGGGAGAATTGCTCTCCTAGGCTTCCCCAGATCTTTATGGGAAGGAAGAGGCGTCAGGGATAGAACTGAGGGGAAGGACAGGTGAAGTGAACTAACGCCGCAGAGGGAGTGGGGATGTGACATGACCAAAGAGAGACAGCAATGCTCAAGGATCTTTTCCTTTCCCAAGCTCTGTATGCTGCCTCCTGCCCCTGTGTCCTCAAGTTACTTGATGTTTCTGAGCTTCAGCCTCCTCATTTCTAGATCATGATTCTAATTTCTATTATGTGAGAGTTGAGGTAAAAATTAAATGAGCTAATGAAGATGCGTTGGTCAAAAAACCAGCAAGAAAGAGATGATATATTCAAAATGGGTGGTTGAAGAGGGTTTAAAGAAGGAACTATTCACAAAGGCAAGAGAGAGAATAAAGGGAAATCAACAAAGGAATGTGCAGTCCCCCAGGGCTCGCGACAGTGGGGACCTGTCACCCCCTGTAAGCTTGAAGAGCAGATAAGGAGAGGGTGCAGCCCAGAGGAAACTGTAGCTCTTCGTGGGGACCCTGCCTGTCTGTCTGCTGCTCCTCACAGGGGTGGTTATTTCCTGTGGCTGCAGAAGAAGGAAAAAGAGGCTCTATTCAGGAGAGGGCTGCCTGAGAAAAGTCAGGCCTTTGTTAGAGCATCACCATCTGATGCTCACAGGGAGGAAGTGGGGGAAATATATGCTGTGCTTTTCTTCTTTCTCCTTCCAGTCTTCAGCTAGTACCTCCCATTGGCCAAACCCAACAGGTGACCAGAGGCAAAGGAGCCCAGTGATGCTGTCCATAGAGGACAGATTCCCAGGGCCCAGAAGAGGGTGGAGAAAGATGGAGAGTGGGTCTGAGAGCACATAGAGCCCCCAGCATGGCCACTAGCACAGAAGAGGCACGGTAGCACTATAGCATCAGGCACTTCCTCCGCGCCCGGCCCTGAGTCAAATACACAACATGTGCTGTCTTCCTACCCTAAAGATTAGTACTTGTATCCCCATTTTTCAGATAAGAAAGTTGAGGCTCAAAGATATTATATAGCTTGGGTCTATGGGAAAAGAGAAAAGGAAAAGACATTCATCTCATGAGTGGCAGAGCAAGGACTCAAATGTAAACCTACGTGCCTGTGAAGCACTGGTGGGCAGAGTCATTTTGGGGAGGGAAACCAGAAAAAGGTAGAAAGAAGGAGCCAGTTCCAGTTATCAGTTAAGCAGATCCTGACTGTCATCACCCTCCTCTTTCCCACTGAACACAAGAGCCCTGGGGCTTTTGATATTGCTGAGAGGGTCACATTCAGGGCAGGCTGGGGACACCCAGTCCTGGACTTGGGCTTCCTCAACTAGTCCCAGACCTTGCAGGCTGAAGCTCTGAGATCTAGGAACCATGGCTGACCCCATCCCCAAACTTTCTGCAGCGGATGTGATTTTGGATCCAAACACAGCAAACCCCATCCTCCTTGTTTCTGATGACCAGAGGAGCCTGCAGCGGGCAGATGAACGACAGAATCTGCCAGACAACCCTGAGAGATTTGATTGGCATTACTGTGTGCTTGGCTGCAAGAGCTTCACATCAGGGAGACATTACTGGGAGGTGGAGGTTGGGGACAGGAAAGAGTGGCATGTCGGGGTGTGCCAGGAGAACGTGGAGAGAAAGTGTTGGGTGAAAATGACACCCGAGAATGGCTTCTGGACCGTGGGGCTGACTGATGGGAGTAAATATCGGGCTCTCTCTGACCCCCGGACCAAACTGACAGTTGCCAACCCTCCTCAAAGAGTAGGGGTTTTCCTGGACTATGAGACTGGTGAGGTCTCCTTCTACAATGCCATGGATGGATCTCATATCTACACCTTTCCACACACCTTCTTCTCCGGGCCTCTGTGGCCTGTTTTCAGGATTTTGACATTGGAGCCCACAGCCTTGACGATCTGCCCAGCACTGACAGGAGAGGGGAGTTCCATTGTTCCTGACCTAGTGCCTGACCTTTCCCTGGAGAACACAGTGGCGGTGGGCTCAGCTGATGAGAATGGGGAACCTCAGGCTGAAGTAACATCCTTGCTTGCCCCTACCTAGCCTCTTCCTTCACAGCAACAAATCACAACCATAAAATCCTAAAGGCACACACTGTGTGAAGCATTCCACTAATATTAATACAAGTATTTATTCCATAGGGACAGTTGACTAGATACCACTTTCTTGTCTCTTTCATATGGAGAAAGAAACTGGGGTGCAGAAAAGTGAATTCACTTTCCAAAGGTCACTCAGCTAGTGAATGACAGCTGGGATCCAAATAATAATAACTAACAACATTTACAGGTGACTTAAAATGTACTGGGTGTTGTGCTCAATGCTTTAAATGAATGTCACTCATTAAATCCTCACAACAACGCTATTATATCACCTCGTTTTGCAAGTGTGTAAACTGAGGCAGGGCCAAGTGAAGTAATTTATATAATTCATCAGAAAGTTTGTGCTGCTGGGAGAGGTTTGGCTCCTGGACCCAATCTCCACCCCATCCTCTACCCTCTAACTTATTTTCCAGCCCAATTGCCCCTGAGGGACAGGAACCATGTACAACCCTGAGCTCCCCTTTCCAGGGCACCCCAGGGTCAGGATCATAATAGGTGACTATGGAGGCCACACCCAACTTGGTTGCTTCAAGGGCAATTGTCAGAGCCATAGGTACATCGCTTTATTGGATCCACTCTGCAGGGCGACTCGGTCTGGAGAATCAATTCACAGTGACTGCACCACGCAGGACGGCAAAGGGACTAAAGGCCAAGTCTTAACGACTAAAGGGCATGTGTGCCCCCACTCCCACCCTGTCAATGTGATGTGTGATGAGGGAGCCAGAACCAATCCTACGTTCCAGGTCTCTAGAAAGCGTAACTTTGTACATAAAGATTGTCTGTGGAACAAGGATTGGGAGGAATGAGGCTAGATGAACTTTAGTGGTATTTTTATCACGCTGTGGATTCCATCTCCAGGAAAGAGATATTTCCACCCCTGCTCAGTTTTGATGTTAACTGATATTCTCTGCAGCTGATGGGTACTGGACAGAAGTTACTCTTCATTATCAGCACTATTTTGTTGATCAGTGTATCCCTGCTACCTGGCATGTGGTCGTCAAGTTACATTTGTTAAATAAATGTGTTAATAATCCTCAGTCTTCAACTGAGCCTTTTCTAGACTTTAAGCCCCTACAGATTACCCACCACAGGTTCACAATTTACCTCGCTGCCACATTTTCCCCAAATCTTTATTGGATTAGTTGTCCATTGCTGCCATAATAAATTATCACAAATTTCATGACCTAAAAGAAAATAAATTTATTATCTCGCATTTTTATAGGTCAGAAGTGCAACATGGGTCTCACCAGGCTAAAATCAAGGTGCCCGCCATAGAAAACAAACTGTGGTTACCAAAGTGGAAAGGGGTGGGGAGGGGGATAAATTAGGAGTCTGGGATTAACATACACACTACTATATACATAAAACAGATAAAAAAAAAAAAAACAAAGACCTACCATATAGCACAGGGAACGATATTCAATATCTTGTAATAACTTATAAGGGAAAAAAACCTGAAAAGTTTTATATATATATGACTGAATCACTTTGCTGTACACCAGAAACTGATACAACCCTGTAAATCAACTATACTCCAGTAAAAAATAAATTTTAAAGAAATAAATAAGTAAAATCAAGGTGCCTGCAGGCAGCACAGGTTGTAAAGATTCCGGTGTGAATCTTCAGCCTACCACACATAGTCATGGCTTCACTCCCTCTGAAGGAGACCTCTCCATCCTCTATATAAAAGCCCCCATGATTGCAGATTCCTGTGAATCTCAGTGAGAGTGACTTTTTGGAAATTTTATCTGTAGCCCTTCATTCACTTACTAGACCCAGGTATATACGTCAGAGGGTTCTTTTGCCGAAAAGACAGTTCTCACTGTTAATGCTGTGTGGTGAAAATTCTACCTAATCCCATCTCTTAGTTGGATTTCCCCCAAAGCTGACTGAATCAAGGACTTGGGGTCAGATTGTCTATTTGAGAAGTGATCCTAGGAAATCCAGGTTCAAAAATAAATTAAAAAAAAAGAAAGAAAGAAAAGAAAAGCCAACTAAGTAAAGAATGACATACAGTGGACATTAATCAGTTGGTTATCATGTGGACAACTGGGCTCCATGCCACCCAGGACTAAGAAACAGGTAAAATTGTGAGATATGCTTATGTTTACCCCATCACCTCCGCACACCCTCAACCCAAGCATTGTACACACCAGGCCTCTCCTGGTGATTAGTAGCAACACCACAATCTGTGAGGAATCTCAAGGCTTTTCAAAAGAAAATAAAAATTATCCCACTCCTGAAAAAAAAAAAAAGAAAAAGGAAATCTTTTTTAAAAAGTCTCTGCACAGCTGTGCGATTTTAATTTCTAAACCGTTTCTGTGTACTCTACCCAGTAACTGGTGAGAAAGTAGCTCAGGGATGCCATTGGCTGGCTGACCCATACATAGCTGGCTCTAAATCATTCATTGGAAATCTTGCGACTTTGTGATCAGCGAGTGGGCCGGGTCCCAGGTCCAGCAGCCCCCACGCCGCGACTAACCCGGGGGCGAAGAAAAGTTTTTTCTCCGCTTTGGGACGGTCTGGTGTGGTTGTGACTGTGCCCACGGGCGGGTTTAGAGGAAGAGGAACGACCGGAAAATCATCATCTGAGCGTCAGAGAAGAGAAGAAAACGCAGGAAGTTAGTTCTACAAGGTAAGAAAGGGAGGGGACCTGCTACCGCTGGGGTGAGATGGGGGTTGGGGGTGTGGGCGCGGTAGGCGGGAGGAACAGAACCTGATGAGGCGAAAGGAGGGGTCCGCCCGAGGGGATACTTCCGGGGCTGGGGCGGGCGGATGGCTCTCCACCACTGGCTTGACCCGGGGTCAAGCCTGATCCGCGGGTAGGAGGAAGGCAAAGCAGGGAGGACATGGAAGAATATCAAATGACATCTGAAGAAACTCAACTCTGGCCGGAGAAGTGAGCTGAGGAAGGCGGAAAACTGCCTTCCCGATCGTTGTATTGTTGGCTTACTCCATGGAATGTTTAGTGAATCAATCTACCGGTAGATACCTGCACTGGGAGAGGCAGGGGGCTGCCCAAGACAGAAGCTGGGGTGCTGATGATAACAACAAGAGTTACAGGAAACTGTGACCTAGATCAGAACTGTGGTGCCAATCTCCCTGGCTGATTCTCCACGTCTCCCTAGGCCTTTGGTCCCTGCCTCTCCCGGGTGACTCATCTTATGGAGCCAGCTGCCTCTCTGCATTTCTCCCTGCCAAGCTCCCTTCTCTTCTTCCACCTGCTCAGCTTGCTGGCACCAGTCTCAGGTAGGAGTGCATGCCACTAGCATTTAGCAGTTTCTCAGAAAGGAAAATCCAACACTTCAGTCTGCAAAGAGGAAGCATGAAGAACGGCTGCGGTTGTGTTCACTCACCCTTCCATTCTGCACACGTTCATGGAATTTATCCCTATCCTGGCGCACTCCAGTAGGAATCCAACCAGAGCCACAAAGGCGAGCCATCTATAGAACTTAACAATTCTTAGTAGCTACTTTTAAAAGAGTAAAGAGGAGGTTGGGGATATAGCTTAGTGGTGGAACATCCCCTTAACAAGCACGAGGTACTTTTAAAAAAGAAACAGGTGAGATAAATTTTAACAGTATATATATATATTTTTTTAATTTCATCTTTTATTGAAGTGTAGTTGATTTACAATGTTAGTTTCAGGTGTACAGCAAAGCAATTCAGTTATACATATGCATACATTTTTTTCGGATTCTTTTCCGTTGTACGTTATTACAAAAAATTGAATAGAGTTCCCTGTGCTATATAGTAGGTCCTTGTTGTTTCTCTTTTATGTATAGTCAGTATAGTCATATGTATCTTTTAATCCCAAACTCCTAATTTATTCCTCTTCCACCCTTTCACCTTTGATAACCATAGTTTGTTTTCTATGTCTGTGAGTCTATTTTTGGTTTGTAAGATTTGTATCACTTTATTTTAGCTTCCACATACAAGTGATATCGTATGATATTTGTTTTTCTCTGTCTGACTTACTTCACTTAATATGATAATCTCTAGCACCATCCATGTTGCTGCAAATGGCATTATTTCATTCTTTTTTATAACAGTATATTGTGTTTAATTCTAAATAACCAAAGTAGTATTATTTAAATGTTTAATTAATATAAAATATTAATGATAAAATATTTCACATGTTTTTATTCTGAATTTTCCAAATTGTATATATTTACATTTACAGCATACTTCAGCTGGGGACTAGCTAGTGGCTATCTTATTGGACAGCTCAAGTTTAGGCTATACTCCAGGCACGGTGCTAGACTGGGGGATAGAAGAAAACCTCTGTAAGCACAGAGTCAGTAGAGGGTGATCAGGGTATGCTTCTCAATTTTTTGTTCATGAAGCATTAGCACTCTCGATAGATACCCCTATTAGGTATCTGTTGTTACCCACCAGCCACACACACTGGCCCTCAGAATCCTCAGCCCAAGAAGCCCCTGTGGACTTAGAAAGAACATGTCTTTCACTCCCAAATATCCACTTCCTTTCCTGCCTTAGATAGTTTGATGGCTGGTACACTCGCCTGATTCTACTGTTTTGTTGAACAGCCCAGTTTACTGTCCTGGGGCCAGCTGATCCAATCCTGGCCATGGTGGGAGAGAACACCAAGTTACAGTGCCACCTGTCACCTGAGAAAAACGCTGAGGACATGGAGGTGCGGTGGTTCCGGTCTCAGTTTTCCCCTGCAGTGTTTGTGTACAAGGGCCGGCGAGAGAGAACGGAGGAGCAGATGGAGGAGTACCGGGGAAGAACAACCTTTGTGAGCAAAGATATCAGCAAGGGGAGAGTGGTGCTGATCATACACAACGTCACCGCCAACGAAAACGGCATCTACCGCTGTTATTTCCAAGAAGGCAGATCCTATGACGAGGCCATCATGCATCTGATGGTGGCAGGTGTGTCATTTCATGTATTTTCTCACAGTTCTGGAGGCTGGAAGTCCAAGATCAAGCTGTCGGCAGGGCTGATTTCTCCCGAGACCTCTCTCTTTGGTTTGCAGCTGGCCACCTTCTCACTGTGTCCCCACCCGGTCTTCCCTCTGTGTATTCACGTGGCCTTTCCTCTGTGGGCGCACATCCCTGGTGTCTCTCTCTGTATGTCCTAATCTCCTCTTCTGATAAGGACACCAGTCAGATTGCACTAGGGCCCATTCTAACAGCCTCATTTTAACTTAATTACCTCTTTAAAGCCCTCTTTCCAAATACAGTCACATTCTAAGGTACTAGACGTTAGAGCTTCAACATACGAATTTTGCTGGGATAGAGTTCAGTCAGCAAAATGCACCTTCTTAAAATCCCCAGCGGAAACTAGAAGGAGTAGAAGGGCTGAGAAATATTTATCTCCATCCTTATTAGATACTACAGATTTGTTTTCCTAAGTGTTTGTACCAATAAACACTCTCCCCAGTTATACATGATACTCTGTACATTTTCATTAAGTCTAAAGAGAAGTTCCTCACATGTGATTTCAGTCCATTTCTTCTTTCAAGTAAATCATTTTCCATGACTGTGAAGATCAAACACCATCCTTGACCTTTTTCACCGTGCTTCCCTACTTTTCTCCTCAGCACATATCACCTTCTTACATAATATGCATTTTATTTATTTGTCTTGATTATTATGTCTCTTCCACTAGAACATAAACCTCATAAAGAATTATTTTCTATTTTGTTTCTGCTGTATCTACATCACTAGACCAGAACCTGGAGCATAATACATGCTCAACAAATATTATTGAATGACTAAGTGAATCTGCTCCATCAAGCTGTAAGTGGGCCTCACATCATGCCTGAGCTATCTCTATTCTAAACCTGAGAGCTGTTTGTTTTTAACCTTTCCCCATGAGCTTCTTAACAGTCCATGCTTTTAAACATCTTTGATGTACGCATTAGTCAGGGGAAGTGAGGTCATGCTCTGGTAACAAGCAACCCTCAAATCTCAGTAGGTTAAAACAACAAAGGTCTATTTCTAACTGAAGCAACAAATCCTTCATGAATCAGGTGGGGCTCTACTTCATACAAAACCCCCTGGAGCTTTGTGGTTCACCTTAGCAGAGGGAAAGAGAGCCCAGCAAATCACCCACTGGCTCATAAAGCTTCTATCTGGGAGGTGCTACACGTTATTTATACTTAACAATTCATTGACCAAAACAAGTCACATGGTTATTCTTAACTGTACAGGAGAGGGAAATACAAGCCTAACCATGTGCCCAGTTGAACTGAAAATTTTTATAGATAGCACTAAAAAAATACCCTTTCAGGTTTTTGTTACTAGACATTCTTTTTTTTTTTTAATAAAGGTTCTGGGACTTGAACTCAAGACCTCATGCGTGCTAAGCATGTGCTCTACCACTGAAATATACCCACCCACCTCCCACTAGACATTCTTTTAAAGTATTATAGTCCAAAACACAATCAGAACCAATCAGGACCTGAGAACACCAGCAATTATTTACAACTACGTGTCTCCAACATCTAGCAAGTTGCTTAGCACCTAGTAGGTATTTAATAAGTAGTTGTAAAGAGAAGAAGTTAAAAAAAATGAATTGCTGATATCAAAATCAGAATGGGAAAATTTCTCCTTGGGCTCCCTCTCATCACAGACATTCATAAATTCATTCCATAAATACTTAACAAGCTTCTCCAATGTTGAAGTTACTGTTCTAGAAACTGAGGAAAAATCAGTGAGCAAATTACATAAAGATCCCTGCCCTCATGGAACTCACATTCTGGAGGGTGCAGAGAACAATAAATGAAATAATTAAACTGTATTTTATATCAGATGGTGATGAGTACAGTAGAAAAAGCAGGGAAGAGACTAAAAGTGAAGAGGAACATGGAGGTAAGGGAATTATACATAGAATGGTCAGGCGAAGCTTCACTGAAAAGATGGCAATTGAACAAAACCAGAATGAAGTGAGAGGGTGAGCACCTCTGGGGCTCATTGAGAGGATCCAAAGTGAAGTCCTGTCTAGCACAGCACTGAGACGGGGTCCTGATAGGGGACATAGAGTTTATTGTTCATACTGTACACTTTTGAGAGTGAGGGGAGGCACTGACAGTAATTACACAGAAACCACTGGAATAAACTAGGACTGCCCAGGAAACTACAACATGTGCCCATCTCATTCTTTTCATTTGTTCATTTGTTTGTTTTTTGTTTGTTTGTATTAATACCTTTATTATGGTATGATTTCTGTACAGTAAACTACACATATTTCAGATGACACTTTGATGAGTTTTGATAGATATATGCACCTATGAAACCACTGGCACAATCAAGATAGCTAACATTTCCATCCCTCTTGATAAATATTAATTTTGCCTTCTTTCCCTTTCCCCCAATATTAGTTGTAGTGAGAGTGACTGACATGGAAATTATATACTAAGCCTGGTGGCCGCATAAAGAAAATGAGTAAGAATTTGGCCAGGGGGAATTTGGCAAGGCTTCAAAATAGAAGTGGCATTTAAACTGAGGTTTCTGGGAGTTTACTGGCTTTAAAGTATGACCTCACGTCCAGTATCAATGTAATACACTTTATCTTTTTTTTATTAATGGAGGTACTGGGGATTGAACCCAGGACCTCGTGCTTGCTAAGCATGTGCCCTACCACTGAGATATTTACCCTCCCATACTATACTTTAAAAGACATGTTTGAAGACTGGAAAAGCCTTTAAGACCACAAAAATCAATGGCACTTCAGTCCATCAGACCAGTGGAAGTGAGTTTTGAGGACAGCACAACCTTCCCAGTGCATCTCAAATATAACTGGTAGGAGACCCCATCTTTACGCAGAAGGAAAACTTTGATTAATACAAAATATCATGGAAGTAGGGTTTCTCCACCCTGTGTCCTGACTCTGTTCACAGCCACACTGCAGAGCTGACCAGCATGGGCTTGTGTGTGGCATGTATTTTCCATTCTTCCCCTGTAACCGTGACCCTGGCCTGGCCTGCCACACTCTGAATTGAGTTGTTGTACAATTGTGTGTTTAGTGTGTTTTGATATGGTTAATTGGCTGGCTGGTTTTGTCCTTCAATCTATTGTTTCATGCTTGCCTTTATCAAACCCCCTCAACACGTTTTGTAGAATTTCTTTCCAACTTGCTGAGTTCTTTCATCTTATCCTAGTTCAAAGTTTCAGTGTGGGCCTTTCACTATGCAACTAGTTTTTTTTTTTTAATCCTGGAAAGATCAAATTGAGCAGGAAGCAGTAAGACTTAAGTAACTGCTTTAATTTTATCTTTGATAGAATTTATTGGCTAAGCTTAACAAAGGGATTACTTAAAAGAAGTTTGGATGGTCACTGGATACCTGGCTAAGGGGGCAGAAGTCTCCTAGGACCAGGCATTTGTAGCTCTCAGAAATCAAGTATTCTCTTTTAGTGAGGATTCTTTGAAGGATAAAATAAATTAGGAAGAGTCTGGATTCTTGGGTCTTTTGATGATGTTCTGCTGACATTAAGGAGGTGATAGTGTTACTTTAAGGATCACAGGAGCATCGAGACCTAATAGGTGGATATTGTTAAGAGACTAGAAGAAAATTACCTAATTGACTGAGCCCCTGGAAGGTAAACATCTCTGAATTGGGGTGGAGGTTGGCTTTGCACACTAGCTCTGTCCATTCTCCTAAAAACCAGCAGCTCCTTATGAGTATTAGATTGCTGTGGCAATGTGAAGCCCCAAACCAGGGGAGGAGGGAAAGTGTCTCGAGGTCAAAAAATTTAAGATCCTGCCAACTTGGCAGATTTCTGTCCTTACTGTATTAACCTAGAACTTCAGGAAGCCAAGGTTACTGAGAAGTCCTCCCAGGGCTTCTAAACCTGCTTATTTCTGGACATACCAGGAATGGGAAAATTAACATCTCTAGGTGAATGAATCAATCAACAAACATTTATTAGGAGGCAGATAGATGCTCCTGTGATGGGGTCTGTAGGTGGAACACAAAGAAAAGTGCAATTTAATCCTTTCTCCCCTTAGAAATCTTACAGTTTGGGGACATAATGGTCTCCTGGTGTTCTCCAAAGTCAAGGTTTTCTTCCTTTCTTTCCTCCTTACTGTTTTCTTCCTTCCTTTCTCCCTTCACAGAAGGGAGTGCATGGAAAATGTATCATCTGGACACCGGCCTCCTGCTATCTCCCCTCTTGCACTGGCTCTCATCACTAAGAGCTGATCTTCTAAGACACTTGACCTAAGACACCATTACCTTTTTAGCTGAGCCCTGGTCTCTCTCCCCAGGCCTGGGCTCTAAGCCCCTTATTGAAATGAAGGGCCATGAGGATGGAGGCATCCGGCTGGAGTGCACATCTGTAGGGTGGTACCCAGAGCCCCGTGCAGTGTGGAGGGAACCTTCTGGTGAGATCATGCCGGCCCTGGAGGAGGCTTACACTGTGAACGCAGATGGACTCTTCAGGGTCACCATGGCTGTGATTATCAGAGACCACTCTGTGAGAAACGTGTACTGCTCCATCAACAACACCCTGCTCAACCAGGAGAAGGAAACTGTGATTTTCATCCCAGGTTAGTTCCCTGCTCCCTGGAAGCCCAGTTCGTGATGGCAGGATCCTCAGCAGACAGATTGGAGCCTAGCATGGGGAGGGGGAGGTAGGGGCGTGGGACAGAAGTGTCCAGGGTCCTGGAGAGCTGGAGGCTGCAGCTGAGCTGAGGCCCCTGCCCCTGTCACAAGGGAAAAATCAAATCGTCTCAAAACACCTGAGTAGGAGGCCTCTTCTGTGAGGGTAAATCTGATCATTTTTATTCTGTTATAGTCCTCATCCTGCAGCAATTTTCAAATATTTAGAACAATAATAAAATGATGGAGAATGATAGGGGTGGGTGGCTACTTGCACCTGGTGGTGTCCCTTCCTGCTCATGAGATTGCCCAAGGGATACAGTGAGAGAGATTCTCTGTTTATAGACATTCATAAAGTCATTAAACAAATACTTAACAAGCAACTCATATGTTCAAAGCACTGTTCTAGAAACCGAAGATAAATCAGTAAACAAAATAACATGAAGGTCCCTTCCCTCATGGGGCTCCCATTCCAGAATGGCCAAAGGCAATCAATGAAATGATCATTAGTTAAAACAAGGAGTGAGATAATTCATTAAACTGTGGATTATGTCAGACGGAGATAAGTACTGTAGAAAAAATTAACGGAGGCAGGGAGGCGGGAGGGTTAGGTGCCTAGGTTAGTCATAATTGTAAATAGGATGGTCAGGGAAGGCTTCACAGAAAGATGGCAGTTGGGGAAGTGAGGAGTGAGCCTGGCAGATGTTTGAGGACTGAGCAAGCGAGGTAACGAGAACAGCATATGCAAAAGGCTGAGGCAGGAGCTATCTGGCAGTCTCAAGGACTCCCAAGAAGCAGGTGTGGCTGGAGTGGCTTGAGTACAGGGAGGGTTGTAGGAGATGAATTCAGAGAGGCAATGGGTCCAGACTGAAGCCATGTAGGCCGTAAATGGACTTTGGCTTTTCCTCTGAGTGAGAAAGGAAACATTGTAGGGTTTTGAGCCAAGAAATAACATGATCCCATTCATTTAGGCTGCTGTATTGAGGACAGACTGCAGAGGGGCTGGGCAGAAACAGGGAGCAGGGCACTGCGATATGCCAGGCAAGGAGGGATGGCGGCTCATACCACATGGCGGCTGTGCTGATTCAACGCAGCTTCAGGGCGACTCCAGGTGTTTCTGCTTTTTTGTTTGCTGGGCCCCCAACCCCTGCAGTCATTGTCGGGTGAGCCAGTGCAGAGCCAAAGTCTCTGTATCTAGCTGGGATTTCTGAGAGAGAAGCTGCCAGACCAGGGACCTGAGAGGCTCTCATCCTGGGGCTCCCTTTTCTCACTAAATGGGAATTTTTTTTAACTCCCTTTCAGAATCCTTTATTCCCAGCACATCTCCCTGGATGGTGGGCCTGGTTGTCATCCTGCCTTTTCTGCTTCTCCTCATCACTGGGAGCATCTGTCTCATCAGGAAACTCAAGCGGGAAAAAAAGTTTCTGTCTGTGCAAAAAGGGGTTGAAAATGAAGAGAAAGAAACTGCACTTAAGGAACTAGGGAAACAATGTGTGGAAAAAGAGAAAGAACGTCAAATAAAAGGTAAAAGAGTAGGAGGACAGTTCACCCACCAGCATGCAAAGGACACAGCTCGGGCAGCTAGAAGCCTGGGAAAGAGAGAGAGGACATGAATAAAGGCAGCAGCAAGGGCTTATGGAACTAGAAATAAATCCCAGTCCTAGTGTCACTGTCCTAGTAATAATCCCACAGACCCCGCTTTCTTCCATTCTGCAAATATTGCATCCGTTCACCTGCTACCTATAGCAGTAGATTTTTTTATGGCTATAATGCAATGTTTTATTATTTTAATTTAATTCAGTTTTTTATTGAAGTACAGTCAGTTACAAAGTGTCAATTCCTGGTGTACAGCACAATGTCCCAATCATGCATATACATACATATATTCGTTTTCATATTCTTTTTCATTAAAGATTATTACAAGATATTGAACATAGTTCCCTGTGCTATACAGAAGAAATTTTAGGTTTGCTTTCGTTCAACAATCTACCACTTTTTTTTAAATCTATTTTTATATATAGTGGCTAACATTTATAAAGTACTGATAATATCCAGTCCCCTGATCAGATATTATTTCTGGTATCTTGACAGTTTCCTAGGCAGCAGGGGAGGGGGCTGGTGGGGTTCCCAGAAAAGGCCAGCATTCATCGTTTAAGACAAACTCAAATTGTCTTAGTTCTTCTATTGAGGACATTCATTTGTTTCTGTTTCTGTTTCTTTTTCAGAGCAACTTCAAGAAGAATTGCGTAAGTTTAGCATTTCCTGAACTACTCCATGCATGATTTGTATTCTGCTGGGTTAGCTGTTATCTCACGATAATCTCACCTCTCTGCCTATCCCGTTGCAGGATGGAGAAGAACCCTCTTACATGCGGGTGAGCACCTCTGACCTTCCCCCGGACCCCAAGCTTTCTCCCCACTAGCCCCTCAGCAGGACACATTAGAGGAGATGAACAAGGGGGCCCAAGGCTTTCTAGGGGGAGCAGGGGCCTGGGATCGGTTCATAAGCAGTATCCCACCAAATGCTGTATCCTACCCCTGCTGTCAGGGAGTCCCAGCAGCTTTTAATCAACTCTATCACTAATTTTCCACTGTCCTTTCTATTTTAGAATAATTTCATCTGTGATTACCAAAGGTCTACCACACAGAGTGAACCTCCCAAAAGGTTACATTTTGGTAGTTGTTGCTCATTGGAGCCTGGATTAATTTGAAAGAAGACAATACCAGCTTAGCTATTTATAACCTGGGAGATGGTATAGACTCACAGTGGGAGAGCCATGTGTGGCAAAGGCAGTAAACTTCCCAGGCCTGTCTCAGGGGTGTACAAATAGGTACCAGAAATGCCTTCCTGCTCCAAGAGAACACTGACACTCCGTGTAGAGCCTGTCAGGGGAGGGGATCTGGACAAGTGGGAAGAGCACAGTGTCTGATTGCCCAGTCCTAACGAGCACTGTGCATCTTATGATTTGACACCTTTAATGGAAAAGCATCAAAGAATCCAGGCTTTGCTAGATTCCACGGCACTTAGACCTCTCCTCTTCCCTCTTTTGAATTGCAAACTTATCACAATCAGACATGTCAACTTGGAGAAAGAAGCAAATCATTTTAACACAATGATTTTGTCAGATGTAGACTGACTAAGTGATGGTAACCGCAGATGGGAGAGGTCTGCAGAATGACAGGGGTCTGAAGCGTAGCTGTAGACCTCAGACCCACGTTAGGAAAGCAAAACTGGGTGGTTATGGTTCCCCCTACCTTTTACCATACACACCTCTCAGGTAGCAGGTTACTTTGGGGGACATTATCCTTCTGTCTAACCCTATGAAAGGGGGCCCTTGTTAGTCATTTGAATCAGTTGTCACCTGGTTAAACTAGTAGAACACAGAGGATCAGTAAAGGGCCCCTTATTGCCTTTATCTTTGTAGGGAGGAATTGGCCTTGCATGGCTTAATTGGGAGAGGGGGACAGGATAGGGCCTCTTTGCTGGTTTAATCCAAATGGGGAAGTTTCTAACTAGAGTCCCAGGGATCATGTATCTTGAATAGAGAAGGGGACAGATCTGAGCATGTTGAGAGAAAGTGGGAGCCATTAATATCAGCTCATTTGCTAAACTTTCTATATTTCTTAGAGCCCCAGTTACCCTCTACTTGGGCAATGTTCCTTCCACTCAAGACATGGAAGTGCAGCCTCAGTCATTCTGTCTATGAGCTGCCTGGGATCTGAGATCAAGGGCCTTCATAGAAAAGATTGTTACCTAGGGGAGCTCCCACCAGCTTTGGGGGATCTCTCTGGGGACCAGAAATCTCACCATCTCTTGAGATCATAGACCTAAACCTGCGACTTCCTCTGCAGCTGATGTGGTCCTGGATCCAGACACTGCTCATCCCGAACTCTTCCTGTCAGAGGACCGGAGAAGTGTGAGACGGGGCCCCTCCAGGCAGAGCATACCTGACAACCCGGAGAGATTTGATTGTCAGCCTTGTGTCCTGGGCCTAGAGAGCTTCTCCTCAGGGAGGCATTACTGGGAGGTGGAGGTTGAAAACGTGATGGTGTGGGCTGTGGGGGTTTGTAGAGACAGTGTTGAAAGGAAAGGGGAGGCCTTGCTGGTTCCTCAGAATGGCTTCTGGACCCTGGAGATGTTTGGGACCCAGTACCGGGCCCTGTCCTCCCGTGAGAAGATTCTCCCCCTGAAAGAGCGCCTTCACCGGGTGGGCATCTTCCTGGACTACGAATCTGGAGATGTGTCCTTCTATAACATGAGGGACAGATCGCACATCTACACATGTCCCCGTTCACCCTTCTCTGGGGCCCTGAGGCCCTTCTTCAGGCTGGGGTCTGATGACAGCCCCCTCTTTATCTGTCCAGCGTTTATAGGGGCCCAGGGGGTCACAGTGCCCGAGGGCGGCTTGGTCCTTCACAGGGCAGAGACCCACCACAGCCTCCAGGACCAGTTCCCTGGTCTCAGAGCCAAGTAGAGAAGCCCAAGCCACCGCTACTACCACAGCACAGCACCACCCCCGGGGAGGAAAACCACCCTCCTTCCTCTGGTCACAGAAGAGAATTTCCTCCAGAGGTCCCCTGACACCCTTCAAGCCCCAGCCCCATCTCTCCCTCATTAGGCTGTTGCTTTTGTTCAGTTGCATGTAACCATGGGGCAGGGGCCAGTCTCGGACACTAGTGATGCCACATAGCTTCCAACCAAGAAGAAAGTGTGAGAAAATGACAGGCAGAAAACCGGCTGCTTTAACATCGGAGCGAAGCTTTCAGCCTGATACTGGAGTTGACATCAGAGACTAGGATTTGGGGCAAGGGCAAGAGGATGCACTAGGATGTAAGAAGGGAGGGGGAGACCACAAATGGAGGTCAGAGATAGAGGAAGTGAGACCAGAGAGGTGGGCCAAGGCTATGGATGTATTTAAGCCCCACCATTACAGCAAAGGGGTCCCAGGAGGTGATGATCCACTTCCAAGCCACCATCAAGATTTCCAGATCCCACAGTAAAGCTCCCCAGGCCTAGACTGGGACGGGAGGAATGAAGGACAAGGGCACATCTGGTGCCACACCTGGTCTGGCTCAGGTGTCCCTACAATAAACAAGGAGTCAGTACTTAGTTATTGAGCATGGGCTAAGGTGTAAGGTCCCAGCTGAGCAGGTCACCATCGGACCAAGTGGATCTCAAGGTTCAGGTCAATGGGAAGAGCAGTGCTTTCCAGCTTTTTGGCCTCAGGATGCCTTTAGACATTTAAAAATGATTGAGGACCCTAAAGAGCTTTTGCTCATTTGGGTTATATCTATCAATAGTTGTAACATTAGAAATTGAAGCTGAGAAAATTTTTTAATGTATTTATTTATATTAATATGGTAAAAAGCCAATTATAAGTTAATATAGAAACATGTTTTATGAAAATAAAAACTGCTGTTTCCGATGCAAAATAAATTTTATTGAGAAGTGTGGTATTCTTTAATGTTTTTGCGAATCTAATGCCTGGCTTCTAGAAGGTGGCTAGATCCCCACATCTGCCCCTGAATCAGTGTTGGGGTATCACAGGTCATGTAGGCTCTAGATAACTTCACTGTAAGAGAAGGAGAGCAAAAATGGCAAATAATGTCTTAGTGTTATTATTCTGGAATAGTCTGAGCTTTGCAGACTCCTTGAAAGTGTAATAGGGACCTCCATCCTGAGAAAGCTGCAAAACATGTTTTGAGAACCAGGATAGAGGATCCCGGAATTGAGTCAGGTATCTAAAATGATAGCTTAAATGGTAGTATTTTTGACTTTACAGAATACAGCCACCCAACTGTAAAACTTGGCTGCAAAATAACAAAGGTATTTAAGAAGCGCAAAGTTGTATTCCTGCAGTTACCAATGGACATGTTCTGGAAAAAATTAGGAACATTGAAATAGGTGATTTGTTGAGATGGAAGACTGGGTTATTAATGTGTATGTGCATGTGCTGTTTTTATTTTTGGAACAACTTTAACTAAAATCCCCAGACTGCATGTCAGAAGCAAGTGCAACCAATAACTGCCTACATTAATCTTAAGCAAGTTGCAGCTTTTTAGTGTTTCAGAATGCCGTAAAAGGAGGCTCTGAGTGCGTCTGCATATCTTTTGTCATTTGCTTGTTTTTCAGTTTTTTCTTATTGTTCTTTACGGTATTTTGGTTTTGTTTTGGGGGTAATTAGGTTTACTTATTTATTTATTTATTTTTCTTTTTTCAGATATGTTGGATTTTTTTTTTTTTTAATGGCGATACTGGGGATTGACCCCAGGACCTCATGCATGCTAAGCACACACTCTACCACTGAGCTATATACCCTCCCCTGGCCCTGATATTTTTTCATTAGAGTTTACAAAACACTTTCACTTATGCAGTGTCCTTGCTTTTTTATAGCAAGTAGATTTATCCCCATTTCACAGTGAAATAATGAGGTCTAGCAAGTTAAAGTGATACTTTTTTTGTTTGAATAGTTTTCATTCATACTGTTTTTTGATAAATCATGCCTCATCTTTAAGGTGCCTTCTAAACATAAAATTCAAATATTTTAAGTATTTATTGAAACTAAGCATGAACCTAAAGCTCTACTAGTCGTATAAAATAGTATAAAACTTGGCTCTACTTTCTTCTGTCTTTTATTCATATCTTTTCTTATTCATTCACTCTCAATAAACTTAGCACCTTTAATGTGTCAACCATGTAATAAGCAGGGTGATGTTATGGAGACGAATGGGTGGGGACTTAGGTGGGCTCCTTTAGATGGCAAAGTTAGGGAGGGCTTTCTGGAGGAAGTGACAGTTTTTCTGAGACTTGAGGACTAAGAAACAGCCTCATGGAAGCTGGTGGAATAGGTGCCAAAAAGCGGGAACATTGTGCACACAAGCCCCAGAGCAGAAATAGACTAACTCTTTAAAGGAACATAAAGCCCTACAGTCAGAGCAAAGACTGAGAATGGGACAGGTAGGAAGCCTAAGTAGAAAGCAGACCATCTGGGGCCTCATATCCAAGTGCTGAGAATCAAACAGGAGCAGAGTCTTACTAGAAACCAAAGTTCAAATGACTGGAGTCGCCCAAGTGTTATTTTTTCATTTCCTCTTCCCAGAAGGATTATTCATTTTTAACAGCATGGAGAATTTAGTTTTCTAGAATTTCCCTTTTCCTGGGTTTGGGGGCTGGGAGTGAGGTGGAGTAGAGTATGGAGAAAAGGGGAACGGCCCCCTGGGACTCTTCTCCTTTTTGGTGTCACTGCTCAGGCCTAGTGTAGCGATCCCAGCCCCCTCAGTAGCTGAGGGCCACAGTGTCTGTGATCCCATCTGCTCTCTTGGCTTTGACTGTGGCTTAGATCAACCCCAAGAGGAGGAGGGGGAAAATTCTGCATCAAGACCTTCTAGTGGAAGGTTTTCAAATTTTTTGGCACCCTGGGTTAAAGAGAGAGACACTTGGTTCATCTTTTACGTCAAATGGGTTGGGAATTACCACCAGTGGTTATTGGGCAATAGTTTCCTTGATGGTTAATCGTGCCTTTTGATCCCTGTGTGGGAGAGACTAGGCTGGGCCAAGGAGGGAGATGGGGGTGGGGAGATTGGAAGTTAGGTCTTCTTGGCACATCCTACCATAATTAGAAGTTTTCCCAACTTTAGGTAAAGCAAAACTTACATATCCCTGGACGCAGGAAGAGCTTGCTTTAATCACATAACCAGTTGCACAGGCCTGACAGGGAATAGTCATGCACATTCCTGCGAGGCCAGTTCACAGGATCCTTTCATTTTCTTCCCAGCCCCGACCATGCTTGGCCCCAAACCAACCCTTTTATACCATAAGGCACAAGGTACATGTATAATTATCCCAGACCTTCCAATTACAGTTACTAAGTAAACTTAGAGGACTCTAGTATCCAGATAGAGGCATAAGTAATCTAACACAGATAAGGTGCATGTACCATTGTCAGTAAATAAGCTAACATTTATATCTGAGCAGTCTCTTGTGAGTATGAATCAAGACACCTGCAGCTTCTTCTTACATCCATCCAACAATCATTGACTGTTGGTCATGAGCCAAGCAATGTGCTAGGCACTGAGGACACTAACAGTGAATAGGATGGGTGGGATGCTTGGAGTAGTGCCAACCTAGGAAACACATCCAAGCTTCGATGTCCATACTTGCTATTGAGGCTTCACTATGTAGGCTTGGTTGAGTGAATCACTGACCATCAAGTGATTGAACTCAGTCTCCAGCCCCTCTCTTCCTGAGTCAAGCTGACATCACAGAGCTCAAAGACCCAACCCCCTATTTACATGATTGGACTTTCTGGCTTGGTGACTCACCATGTGTCCTTTCCTTAGAATAAACTATCAGATGCAGTCCACTGAGAATAACACTCTTAACACTCAGGAAACTCCAAGAGTTTAGGTGATTTTCCAGGAGCCTGGACAAAAACCAGATCTCTTACTACACAGTTTGAGAAAGAACATCAAGGGCAAAGAACTAGGGCGCAAGTGGGTTTGGGATAGTACCAGAACAAAAAGGTCAGAGCAGCCAAAGGATGGTAGGAGAAAGAGTGGGCAGGCCAGAGAAATAGGGAGAGCCAAATCAGGGTGGATGCTTGTGTTTTTTTCTAAGTAGAATGGGAAGCCATTGTATGATTTTAAACAAGGAAGTAACATAATGATCGCCTTTTAAAACAGATTACTCTGAATGCTCTACAGAGAATGAATTCTTCAGGGCAAGAGTAGAAGGAAGATCACTTAGGAAACCATTTCAGTAGATCAGGCAAGAGTCCAGGTTTGGACTTATGGTAATGTTAATGGAGGTGGAGTGAATTGGACAGATTTGGAAATATGTAATTATATGACTATCTATGCTATATACCTTATTCAGATTTTGTGAATTGTTCCAATAATACCCTTTATATTAAGAGAATACCTAAGGTCATGCATTGCTTTCAGTTTTCCTTTCTCTTTAGTCAGAACTAAATAAAGAAATCTTAAGTCTTTCTTTATATTTCACATTACCATTTTTGAAGAGTACTGGCCACTTATTTTGTTGAACGTTCCTCAGTTTGGGTTTGTCTGATGTTTCTTCATGATTTCATTCAGATTATTTGTTTGGGGCAGGAATTACTCAGAAATGATGTTCTTCTCAGGACCTCATATAAAGAGATACATTCTGTTAATTAGCCCCACTACTGGCCATTATAACTTGGGTCACTTGGCTAAGTTGGTGTCTGCCACATGTTCTCCACCATAAAGTTACTGTTTTACCCTTTGCAATTAGTATATTTTTTGTGGGGGGTGGATATTTGAGGTTATGTAAATATCCTGTTACTCCTCAAATTTTCAGCCATGAATTTTGGCATCTGTGGCAGACAGGCTAGTAATCCCCCTAAAAAGTCAATATCCTAAGCCGTTACACTTATGACTGTGGTACATTACATGGCAAAAAGGACTTTGTGGGTGTGACCAAGCTAAGGATGCTGAGCTGGACAGGGCATCCTGGATTATCTAGGTAGACCCAGTGAAACCATAGGGGGCTTTATAAATGAAAAGCAGGAGGGTTAGAGTCAGAGGAGACACAACAACAGAAGTAGAGGTTAGAGATAGAAAGATTGGAAGATACTATGCTACTGGACTTGAAGTTGGAGAAATGCGTAGCCTCTAGAAGCTGGTGTTGGGTACGCTAATCCAAAACATGGCACCTTGGCATATTTAATATCTCAAGATGAAGGAATTTGAGAAAACTACAGAAGAAGGAAGGTCACTGCGACCTCCCCCTTCTCACCTATTTTCCCTGAAAGTAGGAAATAAATATCCCATATGGAATGTACCCTTCCTGTATCAGGCGATAGGGAGACCTCCTTATCACCAGAGAGATGGCTGAATAAACAAACCTCGTTACTTCTTCACCATTTACTACCCTTAACCCAAGCCCCTTCATCTTGTCCATTTTTCCCAAATGTATTGTTCCTTCGCCTAAAATGTAGTAAAGCTTCCTAGCTTCCTGCTGTGGTCATTTCTTTGTGTCTTTACTCTCTTGTGAGGGCTCTCATGTACATGCAGAAATTCAACAAAACTTGCATGCTTTTCTCCTGTCTTTGTCAGTTTAATTTTCATACCCAGCAGGGAACCTCAGAGGGTGGTTTTTTATTTATTTATTTTTATTGAAGTATAGTTGCTATACAATACTATATAAGTTACAGGTGTACAATATAGATATTCACAGGTTTTAAATGTTATACTCCATTTATAGTTATTATAAAATATTGGCTATATTCCCTGTGTTGTACAATATATCTTTGTAGCTTATTTTATACTTAATAGTTTGTTCTTCTTACTCACTTACCACTATATTGCCCCCCTTCCCCACTAGAGAGTTGTGTTTTAATATGATAGCACTGCATTTCTAGGAGCCAGTTTCTACACTGGGTAGTTATTGCTGGTTAACAAATCACCCTAAGACTTACTGGCTTAAAATAACAATTATTTATTATTGTTCGTTTGTTGGGGTGTCAGCTGATTGTGGCTGATCTAGTCCTGGGCCCAGCTGAGCTTTTCTACTTCAAGCTGCAGTAGCTAAGCAGCTCAGCTTCTCATGACAGGACTATGATTGACTGGGGCAACTGTTCCGCTTGTCTCCTATCCTCCTAAGACTAGAGGAATGATCAGATCAGTTTCTTCTTATGACAGTTCCTGGGAGTTTCTCATTGTAAAGAAGGCAAAACTTTACCTCTTGCCATCTTAGGTTTTCAGCTGGGACTCTTTAACAAAAAGGCAGATTAACAAGAAAAAACAAATAGCTTACTAACAGTGCACATCATGTGGGAGAAACCTTAAATGAAGAATAATTCAAAGCAGTGGTTTTAAACTTTGGCTTATATAGCACCTTCAACAGACAACAGTAAATTTGCAAAGAAATGACAGGACAAAGAAAAGTAGTTTTAGGCTTCCAAGGGCAGCAAACTGTGGGAAGGTAACTATATGGTAGGAAACTAATAGAGCAAGGTCTGTTTGCAGATTCCTCTGGTGCCTCTCTGGGCTAACAAATGCTGCTTCTTAAATTGCTTTCAGTTCAAAATAATTTTTATGACAAAGTGTCATGTTTGGGAGTGGCATAATCTGCCACCTTTCATCACCTAAACTTTCTGTGGCATTTTGTTTTACCTCCCTTTCATCTAAGACCGATTCTCTGCTCAGTGGTTGTAACATGCCTCAGACTTCCCCCTTTGGGCAAAATTTTTATTTTGGAAATGAATTGGGGGTTGGGGAAACAGAGAGAGGGGATGAGTTTGATTCCTGGTAAGTTATACTATGTCAGGCTGCTCATCAGGAGTGTCTGCGCCTTGTGGGATTTAAACCTTAGACATGTGCTTGGATCCCATGCCCTTTACGATGACTTCCAGTCAAGAGTCATCCTAATATGATTCTAGATTTTTTAAAGTTGGAGGGGACTTTAAAGGTTATAAAACCCCAAATACCTTTAGATCTGAAGGAAAAAGTAGGCTCTGATTGACAAAGAACAAGCCTGCCAGTGGCTGTGATATTCTTTACTTAAACATTTCACAGACACCAACATCAGATAAGGCCATTCTGTGATTGTAATAGAGACAAAAACAAATCCACTCTGTGATCACGTCAGCACACAGACCAAACACTACCATGCAAACCACAAAAATGACCATACACCTCCCTCTCTCAGCTACTGCAGTAGCTTCTTTACCAATTACAATTTTAGCCCACTCTGTTCCTCCATTTCCTAATAAAAATTGCTGAAATATTCAATCATATAATGGTCCCCTGCTTTCTGATGGCACCCATCCAGAGCAAACTCTTCCTTCTTTAGACCTCCCCCAAATCACCCAACACAAGCCTAAATCCTGTAAGTTCCTCACACTTATTATAAGCACCCTCCCACCTCCCAACCACCCATGGTGAGTGAATCACGCTGCTATAACAAAGACCAACAAATCCAGCTTGGTTCAACAACAGGTGGGCTTTGGCTGGTGGCCTTCGATGTGGTCACAGGCAAGTCAGAAGCCCATTATCAGTCTCTGGTACTCACTCCCATCCACCCCAAATTTGGCCCTAGACTTTCAGTTCCCTGGATACAGCAACATCTCTTAGTATCTCAAGCCAAGAGGAACTTCCTACTGATTTCTCAGAACAAAAATTGTAACAAGAAGTATTCCTTGTTCATAATTTATTGATAATGTTTCCGTAATCAAGTATTCACAGAAGAGAACAGTCACTCCATTGTGTGTTTCATGCACACATTCCATCCTCCTCCCCACATCTTTAACTCAAATCTTAACTGGTTTAGTTCCATTTATTTTCCAAAGAAACTCATAAAAGAGCTTGGAGAATTCTGGGGTTCTCCGCATTGTTCTATAAACAGGAATTTGCATCTCTTATAAAACCTCTCTGTTACTACAGAATGAAAAAAAGTACAGTTGCATATAGGTCAATGGCTTTTCATTTCTCTGGGACTCTGAACTCCTATCTCCCAGGGATTCAAAGCCTCAGGAAACACAAAATGAAAACTACTGACATCATTTCACAGACAAGGATGAAGAGAAGAGAGATGGTGGTAAATTGCCTCAGCATTCTCCTTAGGAGACATACAGATCTCTTGCAATGTAACCATAAAATTAACTAACCCATTTCTCCTTCCCCAAGAAAGTTGAAGGCACACTAATCTGTAGCTGATAATTGGGAAATAAGTTGGTATGGGGGTGGGGTGGGGGGAGGGCATGGTAGGGACTGGAGGCTAGGAGTGGAGACCAGGTGGCAGGCTGAAAAATGTCTTCTCCTGAGGACATCTGACAGTCCCTACCATGGTGTTTCATTTCTTTGGAGAAAAAGAGATGCCTTCTGAACCTCTCACGTTCAATGACTCTGTCTTCTCTCTCTCCCGATCCCTGACTCCCCTCATTCCCACCCTCCTACCCCGTGGTTGCCTGCATACACTTCCTATTGGTGTTCATCTAGAAGAGCCTCAGCCAATGAAGGACTGGACTGGGGATAAATCCTTCTGTTTTCTCATCCCTTGGTGACAATTCTGAACTGAGTAGTTCTCAGTTCCACATAATTCCTCAGAGAGGCCCTAGCAAGATGGATCCCAGGTGCCCACAACAGTAATCCAGGTGTTATCACACTCTTTATGGGTTCTTCCCTGTCTTGGTTCCTTACTTCCCCACCGTGTTTTCTGGGATTTCCTCCCAAATAAATTACTCTCTTCCAAATCTGTGTCTCAGGATCTGCTTCGGGGGGAGGAAGGGAACTCCAACTATGACAAGGTCTGATGAGGGAACATAGAGTGACAGCTATAATAGGAGGAAAACAAGGTGAAGTCAGACCAATAATGAATTCACGGCCTGCTTCTAAAATTCTAAACTCTTTATTTTCATGTTTTCTAGAGCCTGTCCTCCAAAGGGTGAAGTAGTCCTGCTTTGCAGGGCTCTGCCCCACCAGGTAGTAGGAAGAGGGTACAATGGGGTAGATTCCAGGAAGAACTCAGAGTGGTCCACACAACCCTGATCCCTTTCCTGAATCCTCCTATTTCTCCCTTACTCAATCCAACCTCTATTTATTGGCTCCCATAAGTTCCCTGCCTGCCCCTCTTTGTTCCAGGAACTTTCCATTTCAAAAGCATTTCCAAGAATATAACACAGCGATATCACCATTCAACCAGACCTCAGCCTCTTACTCCCTGAGCTTCACATTTAACCTCCCTCCACTCCCACTAACCCTTCTTCTACATAGAAATCCATAAAATCTTCTCCAGGCCTCTTCACTTCCTTTCTACCCACTCTTCACATATGCACACTCTGCTGCATTATAATGCACATAATTTCTTTCTTCCAGGTTTATTGAGATATAATTTATACACAGCACTGTATGAGTTTAAAATGTACAGCATAATAATATGACTTACATGTATCATGAAATGATTACCACAATAAGTTTAGTGAACATCGTCATCTCATATAGATACAAAAAAAAAAAAAAAAAAAAAGAAAACAGGTTTTTTTTCCTTGTGATGGGAACTCTTAGGATTTACTCTTTTAAAAGCTTTCATATATAACATACAGCAATGTTAATTATATTAATCATGTTGTACATTACATCCCTAGTATTTATTTATCTTGTAACTGGAATTTTGTTCCTTTTGACTATCTTCATCCAATTCCCCCTCTCCCCTAATCCCACTTCTGATAACCACAAATCTGATTTCCTTTTCTGAGCTTGTTTATTTGTTTGTTTGTTTTGAAGTGTAACTGACCTACAACACTATTTTAGTCCACGTTGTACAACATATTGATTAAATATTTCTATACATTACAAAGTGATCAGAATTCTGATCCTGTCTAGACCTAAATCAAAATCTGCTTTTTAGTTAGATCCTCCAGTGAAGCATATACTCACCTAAGTGCTGCTCTGGGAGGGATGTGGGTGGGAAGGGGATGTCATAGCACTAATAAATTATCTGGGATGTCTGACTATGGAAACTATACTGAGATGCTGTTAAAGGGATGGGGAAATCTGTGATGGGAACACAGAAAACCAAACAAAGGAAATAAGGTGAATCATTTAACTCCCTCCCTCCCCCATTCCCCCAAAACACAAAAAGGTGTACAGGAAAAGAAGTGTAATCCCATATGATACTTAGGCTCCATAAAAATATTGCCACATAACCATAGTATTGGAAACATTGAACTAAAGTGATATATTTCTATTGTTGATATACAAGAATAGTATTAGTAGTCAGAGTTCCCCAGAGAAACAGGACCAGGAACTGTATCTATATATACAGATATGTAGAAGGAGATTTATTATGAGGAATAAGCTTATGTGATTATGGAGACAAAGAAGTCCCATGATCTGCCCTCTGTAAGCTGGCAGCCCGGGAGAACTGGTGGTGCAGGTTCCAGTCCAAACTCAAAGGCCTGAGAATCAGGGGAGCCAATGATGTAAGGCCAGGTCAGAGTCCAAATGCTGGACCAGAAATGCAAATGTCTGAGCCAGGACATAGGAGTCCCAGCTCAGGCAAAGAGTAAATTCACCATTCCTGCATCTTTTTGTTCTATTCAGGCCCCCAGGTGGATTGGTTGATGCCCACCTGCATTAATGCATCACTCAGTCTACTGATTCAAATGCTCATCTCTTCCGGAAACATTTTCACAGACACACCTAGAACTAATGTTTTACCAGCTACCTGGGCAGCCCTTAGCCCAACCAAGTTGACTTAAAATCAACCATCACAATAATTAAATCATCATTGATCATAGCAGGGCATGGAAAAGTAGTATCTGAAAATGGATACACCAAGAAACAGCAACATAAATACGTTACTGTCTAGAGAAATCTCCAGATAAATACCAGATAAAACAACGAAGTATTTGAAGAGGCTGTTTCTGGAGAATGAGGAATAGTGTGGAAGTAGTACTGGTGCTTTTCTTAAAAGCTCTTTATACTAATGTTTTTTTAAAAGAAACTTCATTATGTGGATTGTTTCGACAGAATAAAAACTAATTTTAAAAAGAGGAAGAGCAAGTGGTTGCCTCAGTAAAATGCTGATGGGCATCAAGTAAGATGAGGCTGAGTGTAATCATTGGACCTAACTAGTTTATAATATTGGAAAATTTGAATCGAGTGTGGCAAATAGGCCGGTGTGGGGGGTAGGGGAGGAGACAAGCCCTGACGGTTTGTCATTAGATTTGCTCTTATACGGAGCACATTTTTCAGCCCAAATGATTTCATGTCTAAGAGGAAGGAGTTTATATTTCTCTTCTCCAGTGGACCTTGGAATAGCAAAAACTTCCTCAGAGCAGCCCCACTCACAAAAGCATCGGGGAGCCATGAGAGGCGGGGGCATCTGGAATCTCTGTTCCCTGATTGAGCGTGGAAAATTCAGAGATCCTGCCAACAACTGTCCAAAACTGTTGGCTTCTGTCAAAATGACTCCTCGATGCCACATGATAGCTCAAGTTCATTTGCTCCCTATTCTCCTGCCCCTTCCTTTTCAGTCTTGCTCCCTTGGGTACAAGTAAAACCTCTTCCCCACCAAAAAAATTCCTATGAGATATTTTGACAATGTAGAGCAAAGGACAGAAGCCTAATCAGAGTAGGGTGGAGGAGAAGAAACTCACTATCTGTGATATTTTTGAAAGTTAAGCATGAACAGGAGCTGAGAATGAGGCAGACTCATTTCAAAATAGGAAAGCCAAGAACTGGTTGATTTGATTTAAGCTGCAGATTCTACTCCTGTCTATAAAGATGTCAGAGAGTATGAACTCAAAGAGCTCAGTTTACAAGAGGAAGAGAGACTTGGAAACAAAAGACAAGAAAAAGCCACATCTGCTTCTCAGAGTAGAATTCAGGTCAGGTTTGTGCCAGCAGAGAGGGACCAGGAAGCTGTCCGTGTCACAGGATAAACCTGGTCCATCCTCCTGGAAAGTCAATTTCACTTGGAGGGGGCAAAGTCTAGCCATTATGAGTGACTTCTACTTTTTAAAAATATCTTCCCTTTTTGATTTTTAGTTTTTACTTTTCCATAGCAATAAGGGGTTTAGCCCCAAACAAGGAATTGCAGGTCTCATGAATTACTTTTAAGGAGGTAGCTTTGGCAGAAAGGCAACACTGAGATCCTGAAAACTGAATCACACACATGCATTCCCAGCCTAGCTTTCATTTTTCAACTCACATAAATAATAACAGAATAGTAACTTCCCCTCTCCTAAGTCCCTAGTATATGACAATCACTTAACATGCTTAATTTTCTGTAATCCTCCCCACACCTTTCCATAGAAGAGGTTATTACCAATCTTCCCAATTTTAGAGATAAAAAGAACTGAGGCCTGGAGAGGTGAATGAACTGGCCCAAAGCCTTATATCTTATTTTAGAAAGGTTTTCTTGAATCTTCTTTCTTTTTTGCTCTGTCCCCTTCTGTTTAGCCAGGGTCATCAAGGTATATCCTGATTTCTGAACCGAAGACCACAAATCCACAGACCCTTCATCCCTCTGGAAAACTGTTTTTTTGTTTTGTTTTGTTTTGTTTTCCAAAGTAAATGCATCAAGGACCCGGAGGCAGGCTTTTGTGAGAGCACTTCCCCCTTCCTTCTCCTGCTGGCCTTTAACTTTCACCCCTGGGGCCAGAACCCGCTTTCTCAGTTGGTAGCAGAGTCTCCTTGTGGCTTTTCCTCCAGCATCAGAGGTGGGTAACTGGGCTCACTCTCACCCCTTGAGAGAGCCAGCAGCCAGGAGAGGACTTTCTCTCCCTCTGGCTCCTTCCCCCTTTACACGAGGCCCTCTGCTCTTCAAGCCCTTTAATTCTCTTCAGCTCCCCTTTCTTGTTCCCTCTCCTCCTGACCTTTCTTCTTTTTCCCTCCAGCTCATGCCCCTGGTCTCCATCTCTGCCTCCATCACTTTTTCTTTATTATCATTGTTAAAAGCAAATACCAAATTATTGTATTTGAAAGCAGAGGGATTTTTAGGGCAGTGCTTCCAAGATTTGTCCATTTATATGCAACCCATTAATGGGTACTATGCCTCCCAATTCCCTTCTCTTAAGTCTCTTTTGAGGGTTTAGGGCCCATTTTGTTGTTTTATACAGACACTGTAGACTAAACTTAGGATGGTAGGTGGGCCCTTGCTGACGACAGCATGGACTCAAAGTCCTCACTGTGATGGGAGGTAAGAAGGAAGGAAGCTTCAAGTGCAAATGACTCCTTCCAAGTTGGAAAGAGGGGCCAGGAGGATGCGGGAGAAGCACTAGACAACACATAGCTACCTCCTATCCCTTCATCTCTCTCCCAGGCTGAAGCTGCTGCCCAGAAAGGCTGGAGATGGCAGGCTTCCCAAACTCCTGTCTCCTCGGGTCTCTGCTCATCTTCATTCTCCTCCAGCTGCCCCAGCTGGATTCCGGTAGGTCTCTCCTTTCTCTCTCTCTCTGGCATGAATGCTAGAAACTTCTCAGTAAATATAAACAATCCCATTTGGTTCTCCTTAGCGACTTCACAAGGGTCCTAAGAGAAATGGGGGGGAGGAGTCTCCGCCCTTCGGAGGGATCCTGGTCTGTATCGGTCCTCGACTCCCACCTCCACATTCTCACTGACACTCCTGGTTTTTTGGCAGCCCCCTTTGAGGTGATTGGACCCCCGGAGCCCATCGTGGTGGTGGTGGGGGAAGATGCCGAGCTGCCCTGTCACCTCTCCCCCAACGCGAGCGCCGAGCGCATGGAGCTGCGGTGGTTCCGGAAGAAGCTCTCGCCCGCGGTGTTCGTGCGGCGCGAAGCGCGCGAGCAGGCGGGGGAGCAGATGGCCGAGTACCGGGGGAGAGCGACGCTGGTGGACCACGACATCACCGCGGGGCGCGTCGCTGTGAGGATACATGAGGTCAAGGCCTCTGACGACGGGGAGTACCGATGCTTTTTCAGGCAGGACGAAAACTACGAAGAGGCCGTCGTGCTTCTGAAGGTGGCGGGTGAGTACGCCGATTCTGACTTTCTCCCGTGACTCCTTGCGGTATGTATTTTCCTCTGAATCTGTTACTTTGGAAACCACCAGATTCACCCCCCAAATCCCTTTCAGGTTGGAAGGGGCGGGCAGGCCTAGAGAAGGAGATGAGTAGGAAGGGGGTTTGAGTTGAGGGTGGAGAAGGAGCAGCGAATTACATTTCTGAGTGAAGTTTTATTTCAAAGAGTTCCTGCCTTGTCTTCTCAATTGTAGGATAAGCATTTCCCCATGTTATTAATTAAATAAATGTAAGATGTAACGGCTGATGAACATTTCCTTCTATTAGTACATCATAATTGGCTTAAGCAAAGCCTAGAGTTGAACATTTAAGTTGTGTCTATTTTTCACCATTACATTAAGGCCTTGGTGACAACCCCACTGCATACTTTGAGTCTCAGTGTAGATCAGTAGCCAAGGACTGATTTCCTAGGTTCATAGGACTTGGCTACTTTTTAAAGGATCTATCCAGGAAAGATTTTGCTTTTGTTTCCTTTTTTTTTTTTTTTTTTTTTTTTTTTTTTGCTTCAAGCCAAAATTCAGAATGAAACGATAAGAAAAATGGTAAGCACTCAAGGGGATTTTTTTGGGGAGGAGGTAACCAAGTTTATTTATCTATTCTTAATAGCAGTGCTGGGGATTGAACCCAGGACCTCGTTTATGTTAGGCACACACTTCCACTGAGCTATACCCTCCCAGCTAAGCATTCAGGAGGAAAGGATGCTTTGAGTTATGACTTTCCCACTTCCTAGTGAGTGGCTTCAAGCCAATTTCTTTCTGAGCTATATTCTTGCTGGGAAACTAGGGAAGCACCTATCAAACAACTTGCAAGAATGAAATACAATGAGACAATGTATGAGAAACTGCTTTGTCAATTCTAAAGGCATTAGATACTTATAAGGTATTATTACTGTGTCTCACACTGCCCTACAATGTATGATATACAAGTAAATTGTTTTTCATGTATATATTCAAATAAAGATAAAGTTTGAAAAATACCTGGGTGAAATCCGGGTCCCTGCCTCACAACAGGATGCCCCGTGTGGCAGCATCATAGATAACAGGGAAGTATCTTAAAGGGTGGCTATAAAACCCTAGAGATTGGATATCATGAAACTGTTGTTACCTTTTATGAGTGATAGACACCTATGAGAATCTGCTGAAGGTGGCAGCCCTTTTCATGAAAAGAATACACATTCTCACATGTATACACAATTTGGCATATGAATTTAAACCAATAGTTATGGAGATTTGTTTAAAGAGCTCTTTTCTGCAGCTTGGTGGTTTTCTGTACTTTGTGGAATTGTAAGAAAATAATTAGGCTGAACAGAAAGGAAAAACAGCTTCATGTTGTTAATGTTAGAATGTAATTGTGTAGGGGGAAGGTGAAGTTGAAACCATTTAAGAAACTTTCTGAATTGGTATCACAGGTAAAGGAAACTTGTCAGCTACAATCTCAGTGCAGAGAACCTCCAATACCCCTTCTCCTCAAGGATATTCCTTCTCTGTTCATCTTTAAATGCTCAGTCTTAGTTCTTTTCCTACCTGAAGTCTTTTCATAATACTTCCAACTGCAGAGTTCTTGCCCATCTCTGGAGCTCCTAGCCTAGACTTATTAACCCACCCCTAAGCCATCTGTCTTGCTGTTCCTGCTGATGGGACCAGCACCCCATGTCTGCCCATCAAATTCCTGCCCACATTTCAAACACTAAATCCCAACATGCATCCCTCTCTGATAAGATGTATGAAATTCCCTTTATTGATACCTCAGTTTCCTTGTGTAATAAAATATGGAGATGAGTGCCTCTCATTCCCAGTCCCCTTGGGCTTCTCTTTCTCAAACTGTGTAGTCCTATGGTTATAAGGATCCCAGAAGGGTGTCCACTAAGGGAGTAAAGCCAACTTCTTTCTCCATAGCCTTGGGCTCTGATCCTCACATCAGTATGGAAGTTCAAGAGAGTGGAGAGATCAGGCTGGAGTGTACCTCAGTGGGCTGGTACCCAGATCCCCAGGTGCAGTGGAGAACTCCCAAGGGAGAGGTGTTTCCATCCATGTCAGAGTCCAGGAAACCTGACGAAGAAAGCCTGTTCACAGTGGCAGCTTCGGTGATCATCAGGGACCCCTCCATGAAGAATGTGTCCTGCTGTATCCGGAACCTCCTTCTCAACCAGGAGAAGGAAGTAGAGATTTCCATACCAGGTCAGTGAAACCAGTGCTGGGTTCCTTTTGGACACAGTTTCAGGGCCACATCACATGGGACACCTACCCAGCTGGAACCTCATGGCAGAGTTGTCTACTTTCCTCACCTTAAGCTTTCCCCACCTCAACTCCTGCCCGCTGAGCTCCACCAACTTCACTAGAAAAGTGGAGATTCTGAAGGCATACATTCTACCTAGATCTCATAGAAATTCCAGGTTTTCCATCTTAGGAGATGTATCTTAGATAGAGACACTCTGTCTCTGAGAGTCTTCCTGACGCAGAGCCTTCTCTCCTTGAGTAAACAGGAAGACTTCAGTAGTTCTCCTGTTTCCACCTTTGCCCTCCACCTCCCCATCCCATGCTGTAGCTCTGTCTAAGTTTCTGGGGTCCTTACGAAAGCAAATTTTCTCCTAATTCCCCCCTCCACCCCACTACCTCTGGTTCAGGCAGACATCTCTTCTTATTCTTTAGTCATTGAGTCCCATTCTGTTGCACAGAGGTGAAATTTCCCCTTCCTTGTTTACTTCCCTCATCCCCTTGGCTCCCATCCTGCCTTGATAGCTAAGAAAAATTTCCTTAACAACATGAATTGATCCATTATATTGTTTATTTCACATATCCTGTCCCCAAATGACTCTTGTTCATCTTCATTCCTTTCTCTTTCTCTGCTCTCTCTTAACTAAGATCAAAATTTTCCTGAAGCATTCAGAGTGGCATTGGAGGGACTCTTTTTGCCATGAGAGAAATGGGAGCAGTCCAGGTCATTCTCTCTTCCAGCCCTCTTTGGAATCAGGAGAGGAGCTGGACTTGCTCAGAGTTTTTCAACAAATGTCCTTCTTGGGGATTTTGTTTTAGCTCCCTCCTTCCCAAGGCTCACTTCCTGGATGGTTGCTGCGGCTGTCATTTTGATGGTCCTAGGACTTTTTACAATTGGGTCCATATTTTTCACTTGGAGGCTATACAAGGAAAGATCCAGACAGAGGAAGGATGAATTCAGCTCTAAAGGTAAGTCATAGAATCCCAGTCAACTTGTCAGAAGTGCTTCTGAGAGGAGTTGGATCTAAGTCCTTTAGTATGATTGCCAATGGGAAGATAATTGATCTAAAATTCTAAGTCATAGGAGATTATAAGGCTCCTGAAGTCAGTGGTACCCAATATGAAAAAGAACAGAGGTTTCAGGTACAAGACAAGTCAAAACCAACTCAAATTGAGATAATAGACCTGACGTTTATTCACTACTCAGTCTCAGACTTTATCCTTACTTTTAACTTGGTTTCCCAGTAATGGTTAAAGATCTGATCCCAAGCCAGTAGGAACTTCCTGCCCAGTTCTTAGAAAATAAAGCATAATCCTTATTCTCCGTTTATTGATAATGTTTGAATAATCAGGTAGTCATGAATCAAACAGTTATTCCTTTGTGTGCTTCTCACACCTGTTTTTTCCCCTCCCTTAGAAGGTCACTGAGGTATTTTTTTGTTTGTTTTCCAGAGAAACTCCTGGAAGAGCTCAGTAAGTTCTATGTTCTTGTTATGGTTTCATCCACAGAGTTTTCACTCTCTTCATATAAAACATGTCAATAACTCTCTCTCTCTCTCTTTCTCTGTTTCATTGCAGAATGGAAAAAGGCTACATTGCATGCAGGTCAGTGTCTCTGAATATCTCAAGGGCTCGGAGGCTCTACCCAGCAGGGATCCAAAGTCCTACAATACTTGGAAATAAAAACAATAACACATTTTAGTAATGAGGACTAGAGACAGCTGAGCAGGCCAAACAGCTCCCTTCCTGAAGAGACATGTCAATGGCTAGAATAGTTCTCTAATTCTTTGGAGAAGAAAGAATAGTTCTTTCAACCACCAACACTCACTGATGTTCAGACTCACTTTCTCTCTGTCTCTAGTTGATGTGACTCTGGATCCAGATACCGCCCACCCTCACCTCTTTCTGTACGACGATTCAAAATCTGTCCGACTGGAGGATTCACGTCAGAAACTGCCTGAGACACCAGACAGATTTGACTCCTGGCCTTGCGTGTTGGGTCGTGAAGTCTTCACATCAGGGAGACATTACTGGGAGGTGGAGGTGGGAGACAGGACTGACTGGGCGATCGGGGTGTGTAGGGAGAACGTGATGAAGAAAGGGTTTGACCCCATGACCCCCGAGAATGGGTTCTGGGCTGTGGAGTTGTATGGAAATGGATACTGGGCTCTCACCCCACTCCGGACCCCTCTCCCGCTGGCGGGACCCCCTCGCCAGGTTGGGATCTTCCTAGACTATGAGTCAGGGGACATCTCCTTCTACAACATGACTGACGGATCCCACATCTATACTTTCTCCAATGCCTCTTTCTCTGGCCCCCTCCGGCCCTTCTTCTGCTTGTGGTCCTGTGGTAAAAAGCCCCTGACCATCTGCCCAATCACTGTTGAGCTTGAAGGAGTCACAGTAGTTGCTGATGCCAAGGACCTTTCTAAGGAGATTCCACTGTCCCCAATGGCGGGGGACTCTGCCTCTGGGGAGACTGGCACCCTCCGTTCTAAACTAATCCCTCCCCAGCCCAGTCAAGGGGTATCCTAAGGAATATCGCAGCTCAGCTGTTTCCCTTTGCTCTTACCTTTCTCCTCCATCAACCCCTGAGACTTCACCTGCCAGCTTTCCCCAGCCCCCATTCCTTCCTGTTGGGTAGGGAGTAGTTAGTCTTGAGAAGGTTGTGCTGCCACTGATAGAGAGTGTGGGGTGTAGGACCTTCCTAATCTGTTTCTGTACCAATATTCAGGGAGTGGGGAGGTGACTCAAACTGCATCTCGTGTTCTCCTCTCCCTTGACGCCAAATCCTATAGGGAGGGACTTGAAACTGAGGGATCAAGATGGGGTTAGGCTGCTGGCATAGGGTTGTGACAGAAACATCTTGGTGTCCATAGTAAGGATATGTAGAGGAACAGATTTTAGGCAAGCAGAAAACCCAAAGGGTCCCAGGAAGGGAAGATCAGAGGCTAAAATCCCCTAAAGGAACTTGGAGACAATGTGATAATAGAGGAAAGTAAGGTGAACTCAGGCCCGTGATGAACATCTGGCTTAGCCATAGAGCTTTAGGGCTTGTATCTCAAATTTTCTAAGTCATGTCCTACAGGGTAGGATCTGAGCAATTGGGAAGGGGAGTAAAGAAGATGATGAAATGAGCAGGGCTAGGGGGCCAGACAGAATGTGTGATAGAGGAGAGAATTTTAAATAAAATTCAAAGGCGGTGTTTGCCTCGGACCTGCTTCCCTCTCTGCACCACCCCCCATCCCCATTTCTCCCTTGCCTGGGGCTCGTTCCAGCCTCACTTTGTCAACTCCACAAGTTTCCCAGTTCTCTTCTTCCTTTTGATCTAGAATCTCTCCATTTCAGCGGCATTTCCAAGACTCATCTTTCAGTGATGGCACCACTTTATCAGCCATTGTCTCAGCCTCATGCTCTCTCAATCCTTCTCCCAACATTTGGTTTAAGCCCCCTCAACCACACCTTTAATTAGCTTCAACCACCATCCATTTCCACACCAGGCCACCCTTCACCCTCTCCCCACCCAGCTTTCCTACGTGCTACTTCTCCTCAGGGTCCCCTGACGGCTGCGTCACTGTGCTCAGCACAGCTAGATTGCTTGCACCTATTTGGATTTGCACCCTTCTGTATACGTGTGTCTCGTCTTGCTAAGGACTGCACATTTACCCAGGCTCCCACTTCCCATTTCCACTGTGTTTTTCCGGTTTCCAGGATAGCGTTCGCCCATGGTCTTAACCTAATAAATGTCATTCTATTGTTAAAAGCAGCATCTGCCCCTTCCTTTCTTTATCCAGACAAGTGGAACTGAAACAAAAACAGAGGAAGGAAGCCTGCAAGGGAAAGCAGTGTGGTTCTGTGTATCCAAGACCCATCCTAAGCTAGACCTGATGGCAGTGGGCCACCAGGGCAGGCAGCACAGGGGGCTGTTGTCCCTGGAGGGTCCTGCTGCTTAAGAAAAGGCCACAGTGCCAATGGCCATCGGCCCTCAGCCTCTGTTTGTGTGGTGACTCCATTTCTACTACTAATGAGGTAATTGACTCTTGGTATATTTGAGTGAAGCCAGCCACCTCTTCAAATTTTAACAGTCCTTTTCCAAGAGGAGGAAATGTTTAAGAAATTTTACTAGTAGTGTCTTGTAGTTGGAAAAACAAACTTGGGTCGTCTTTGGAAAACACTGTTCTAGAGGAAAGGTCCTTTGGAGTCTTACTTGAAGGCCCTCATAGTTCGGTGAGATGCCCAGTTTCCTTTATGTTGCTCCAAGCAAGGATCAGGATTAGTCCCCCTCACAGAGCTGACCTTAATGCAAATCAGCCAGCTCTGCTGCCCAAAGGGACAGAATGGGAGTCTCCAAAGGTTCACCAAGTGGTGGGAAATCACCTCCTCTGTATGTCTCCCGCTGAGAAATCATCACAATCAGAGCTCAACTCACTAAACAACAAGAACTCCGAATTCTACATCATGTTCCTACTAACATGGAATGGAAGTAATCCATTACTGCACCACATTATATTTCTCATGATTCAGCTAAAAACCAACTTTGTAAGTTTTCTGTCTACCTGCTACCCTCATAGAGGATGACAAAAGAGGATCATGACTCTTAGGTAGAAATTCTGAACACCAGACCAGTCTATTATCATCACATTCACTATATACTAAGTGAAATAGGACAAGAATGACAATATTCCATCAGTCACCTTTTGTCACTGTCAGCTCCCAGGCCCCACCTCCATTTAGGTTTTGGTTACGATTTTGGCCTTCTTCCTACTGACTTGGGACCCACTTACATTTTCATGGTTAATGGAGGTACTGGGGTTTGAACATGGGATGTCATGCGTGCTGGGCATGTGCTCTACCACTGAGCTATGTCCTCCCCCATCCCAGACTATTTAAAAATGAACCTGCATACAAGCTCATGAATCAGGAAATCACAGAGGTCTTACTTTGGGAAAGGGTTGAGAAGAAAATGTAACAGAAGAGAAGCAACTGTTGACATTTACTCCAGCTGCCTCCTTTCAGAGATGAAGAAACTGGAGCCAAGAGAAATGAAGTAATTTGATTAAAGGTACAGAGTACGTGCCTAAACCAGGACCGGAAAGTAGGGGTCCTTGCTCTCGGTCCAAGACTTCTTTCACTGAGCAAACAGTTTCTTTCACAGTTGCATAAGTTCATCTGGGGACTCGAGCTCAGAAAACTGTTTAGAGAAATTACCAAGGTAGGACCCGCTGGCTCAGAGATTCTTAGGCAAATAGAGGGTCAGGGGAAGAAAAGAAAGCAACTAAGCCTGCCACCTTCTACTTGGAATGAAGGCCTGCACTGGAAAACCAGACAGAAACCTCCCTCCATCATTTCATGGACCCCCCAGCACTCAATGTCCGACTTTCCTTGCCCCTTCCTCAAACACTACCCCCCCCCCACACACACACGGCCCACCCCATGCCCCCTACCCGACACCGTACTCCTGGAAGAAGAACATCATTCACTCCTTCTTTAAAAGTATTCATTTGTGTTCAAACTATACTTTTAGAAAGGAAAAAAGACCAAAAACAGAAAAAAGTCCAAACTTCTTTAAAAATACTTGAGAAATTAAGGCAGTTGTTTTGCTGGTTTAATGTACAATGTGCATCCTGAAATGTAATAGAATAGCTGGGGTTGCCACAGGAACTCCTCTCTAAGAGTAGGAAGAGAAAGAGTCACAGATTTTAATTAACTCTGCAACCTCCCTCCCCTACCTATTTCCCCAGAATCTTCAAGGAAAACGGTTACCAAGTGCAGTACTGAGCTGGGAGTAGATTCTTAGGAAATATCTGTGTCCTTCCTTTTCCCCCCAGTTCTACCTCTTTGCATGAGGCACCCTGAGGGAGAATTTATCTGATGAGCCTTGAGGCTCCCTTCTCAGCTGGCACTAGCTACCAGTGCCTGGAGGAAACGATCAGTCTTGCATTCTGGTTTTATTTTCAGATCTTCCAAGAGAGAAGAAAGGTGGCCTTGCTCATGGTTTGCCACAGCCTGTTTTTTTTTTTTTGTTTTTTGTTTTTGTTTTTTTTTCCTTCTAACTATTGTTTTGCAAGGAAGCACTGGGAATTGAACCCAGGAACTCCACTACCCCCAGGCTATACCCAAGCTGCCAAAGCCTTACTAGTCAGCTGAGGCAGAATCCATGATTCTGTGACTTTAGAAGCATAGGAAAGGCCTCTCTTCCACCACCACAAATAATTAACTGGAGGATTTCCAAGACCTGATTTTACTTTTAAATCAGAAACAAAAACATTTTGCCCCACAGCTAAAGATTAACTTAAAAATATAAATGCTACTGAAACAATAATAACAGACTTCATTTCACAAACCAAATGCCAAATCTGGTTATCACATTTGAAAGTTTGAAAGTATCTGCCTCTGTTTAACAGAGATTCTGTGAGATGGTTGGGCTCAGATATTCAGATTAAATGAAAAATAACTGTACAACTGCTATTATGCCTAATCAACAACAGCTCTTGCATGCCATCTCTCTGCATATCTCAATTCATCTGTCCCTTCTGCCTCCAGACAGCATTCATGTCTCCTCAAATCTCCCTCTCGAAAGCTCTGAGCCCAGTCCCAACTACATGCACATTTACTCTTGCCTCATTTTAAAATTTAAAACAGAAATAGCCTTTTCCCCACCAAATACATATGAAAATTTATTTTAAAAAGTGGAAATGAGACCTACTGTATAGCACAGGGAACTATATTCAATTTTTTTAAATAATATATAATGGAAAAGTATCTGAAAAGAAAAATATATTTGTATAAATACATGTATAAGTGAATCGCTTTGCTGCACACCTGAAACTAGCATTATAAACCAACTACACTTCAATAAAAAATAAAATTAAAAAAATGAAAAATACATATTTTTAAAAATAAAAATATTTCAAAATCTCATCCCTCAAATATAATCAATGCCAATATTTGGGTTTATCCTCTCCTTAAAAAAAAAGAATCTGTATCTATATTGTTTAGTTCAAAGCACTTAGACCAAACGCTCTTTGAGGAGTGTTTCATAACAGAAACTTTTTGTGAGACAAATGTGGTAGCTCTGCTGGACATAAACAGATTTAAGAAAACCGTATGAATCAATGGAAGATAGTAGAAAGTGAAAGGCAGGACTGGTCTCGGCTTGATGCTCCTTTTGAGAACAGTATACCAGCCATACAGAGAAGTCCACAAGTCCACAATGTACAGCTAGATAAATTCAGAACAGAAAGCGAGACACCCTAGTCCCCTTACACCGGCCCCAAGGGTAACCCCAGAGGGGAGATTTACAGCAGAAAGGACAGGAGGGAGGAGTTGGCGTTCGCCGGAGGGCTGGGCCTTAACCAGCACTAAACTGGATAGCCTAAAACCTCAGGGAGAGGGTGTCAGTTCTAGAAGCAAGGCAATTCTAGCAACGTGGATGCCATTATTTAAACTAGAATTCTGCCCAGAATGGAGAGAAAGTGCCCTTACTCTACGGGGTGCAGCCCTGCGCCACCCCGCCCGCTGCAACCTGGAATCGAATCTGAGCTTATTCAGAAGACGACCCCGGCGGCGCCGGAACCCGGGATTCATTCCTCTCCTCCACCCAGAATCGGCGTCCGGGGCAGTTCGCAAACTAATCGTTTCACTTTTTTAACCGAAGAATTTCCACATCCTCAGAAAAAAAGAAAAATGAAGAGGAGGGTGGAGGGGAGACTAGTATTCATGCAGACACAGAAAGGAAATCTGAGCACCAGCAAGTCGCAGCAAGTCAGGATGGCCGAGCGGTCTAAGGCGCTGCGTTCAGGTCGCAGTCTCCCCTGGAGGCGTGGGTTCGAATCCCACTCCTGACAATAGATTTTTACATTGTAAAATTACCATATATATATACACCTACATTTTCCCCTAAGTTCCCACAGTGGAATAATCAATTATTTTTTAAGAAACTATCCGAGCTCTAGAATGAAAGCACTCTGTACCCAGAAGACAGGTTAAGATCTAGTTATTTTAATCTCCTTTCACTGTCTCTAATTGTCTGTCTGTCCCTCTCTCTCCTCCACATTCAAGGAGTTGAATGAATGTTACTCCACAATTATCACTGATGTGCGCCGGGACCCTCCTTTGTTTTATTTATTTATAGATTCCTTTTTAATTGCCTTTCTTCAATTTCATTAGTCATCACCTGTGATTAGCATGGTGCCTGCTGCATGTTAGACACTGGGTGGATAAATAAGCATTTGATGGCAAACCATTTCCACTTGTAAACATAAATCACCTTCGTGATTGATATATGAAGATTTAGGAAGATTTTTAGGCTTTTAGGAGAGATGGTTAGATTCCTCACCTGCAATATACTATAGCTTTCTGTAGCCCTTACTACTACGTCAATAGTACAGATGAGGCAAACTATTGAGGGTCACTTGGCTGGAAGCATACCTGAAAAGGCATTCGTGGAGCTTGATGGAACAGAAGGGTGAAGGTTAAGGCAAGTTTGATAACAGGATGTTGGCGTGGTCTAGTGTTAACATCGACACCGTGACCCAGCTGGCCTCACTATTTGAGGAAGATCTGTACTCTGGGCCTGGAAAAAAAGCTTTCTTGCACACAAGATATGAGGATGTGGGAAAAAAAAAAAAAGGTCTGCATTTGCTGATATTTATATTTTAAGGCAGGAGAAGAAAATTAAACATAAGATTCTCTCCCTGTGTTTGTTTGAATCTCCTTCCTCCCTCCTTATTGTGCAGTATGCATCTGCATTTCACATTAACCAGAGCACCTCAAAGATGTGAGTGACTGATCCACCATAAAGATCATTCCTCCCCGCCCCTACCCCTTTTCTTCTAATACTAGCAATGTAATTTCTTAAAAGAATAGCATTCTTTCCCAGTTCCCTAGGGGGTCATGGCGACTTGCTGCTCATTTTGTATGGGCTTACCTGGGCTATGTGCCCTTGGTGAATTTTATGTAAAATATCAGTATGTCATTTTGATGTACTATCCTTTGTCTTAAAAATGTGTGAGTGTGCCTTTGACTTCTAACAGGCAGAACAGTTCTCAGAGCTTTCTGAGTCTGCTCCTGGATTATAACCCTCAGTTTAACTCAAATAAAATTCCCTTTTTTCCTTCTTAACTAGATTATTAATTGAATTTTCATTGAGCCTTTCCGTTGCTGTGTGATGCCTATAAAGAAAAGTGGGGAATTAAGCTGCAGAGTGAGTAGAGAAAGTCTCCATAAAAGTAACATCCTTTCCTGAACTAGTTCCTCAAAGTATTGGGATATTTCGTTTCTGCAAATAAAACAGGAGATCATATTTCAACCTTGATCATCTACATAAAATAATGTGCCCTGAAGGTAAAAGCCAGGTTGGTGAAACTTTCTGTGTCAGGTGGTGATGGGGCTTGGTCTTGGGAAATGAGTAAGAGGGTAAAAGTTACAGTGAAAATCATTTGCCTGGTCTTGAGTTTCTATGTAAAGAAGTCCAGCTATGAGTAAAATTCCAAACCTCTTTTCCACTTCTCTTGTTTCCTGACTCTCTTGAAGAGTTTGGAAGAATGCACCTCAGCCAGGATGCTGGCAGCTTCAAGTTTGCCCCTTTCCATGGTCTATTCATTCTATGATACACAATAAAATGGATGCTCCTTCCTGACAGCTTCTTTTCTGAAATCATGGTGATAAATATTTTTCTCTTTGATTTTCCTTCCCAAAAAACTTGGAGTAAAAAACCATCTTTCAAAATAGTTATTTACAACTTGTGTTGTATGATTGGATTTTAGTGGCTGCTGTAAATTGAGATGATGAAGCCTTTTCAACGACATATTAATCAATCATTCCAGAGGTTGATCTTGCTAAAAATATTGCCTGCAAATTATGATAATGCATCTATTTGGGATTTCCCCAGAAAAAAAGAATAGAATGACCAGAGATAATGATGCTGCTTAAATCTGGTGATTTTGCCTTATGCTTTCCCTGATTTCCATTTAGTACTTGCTAAAAAATATTAGGTCTCATAAAAATGTAGAAACACTAAGAAAGGTAGAAATTCTTCTGAAAAAGAAACAAATTCATCTTTGTCTTTTTTTGTAAACAATAAGGCTGTCTCCATCCTCAGACCTATATAAAATACTTTTGTAAAACTCTATAGGAAAAGTTTACTCTTAAGATTGATTGCATGTTGATTCCTCATCTCCTTTGAAAAGCAGGAACCCCCCCCCCCAAAAAAAACAGGCCCCGCTGGGATTCGAACCCAGGATCTCCTGTTTACTAGACAGGCGCTTTAACCAGCTAAGCCACGGAGCCAGCACGCTAACGTGCTTCCAAATTGACATAGAAAAGGAAGGATCTTTACTTCTGTTTTTTGCATCTATTTTCTCGTCGCTGAGGTGCAAGAGCAGACCAGATGGCTTCCCAGACACTAAGGATGGACCTCTGCTTCGCCCCCAGACCTAAAAGACCGCGCAGCCATAGGAAAACTGAATCTCCTCTGAGCAGGGTTGGAGTGAGGGAAATGCGGGCGCGAGCCTGAACCCTCGGGCTGCGCCGGAGGAGTCTTTGAGAAACTGCCAGGAAGGGCAAGAGTTCAGCAGTTCCTGCTTCCTTGGATGAAATACGAACTGGGGCTTCCGGAGGAGAGGAAACAGGCCACATATAGACGAGAACACTCCTCTGGGTCGTGTGACACATTTACATCAAAGACTGGTCCTTGCAGGAAGCTAACTACTATGTTCTTTATTGCACGGATTTTAATTAAAATTCCAGTCCTTCCTTACCCCATTTCTTTCCATAAAATTGGGTTCCACCCACCCGCTTCTTGCTTATAATGTTAGCTAATCGAATTTCAGAGTCGCACCTTAAAAAATTCAAGATTTCGTCATTAAAACTTACTCTTGGAAAGAGATAAAGGAGTAGTCCCCTCTCCTCTGCAGCTAGAGGAAGAGAAACTTTCTTGTCTGAAAACTTGTCCAAACAATCTGTTTGATAAGCTGCCAAACTGAGAGCATCACAAGAATTTCTGAATTTTCATAGGGCCTGGTATATTTGTAACTGTTTCAGATTTATTCTATTTTTTTTGTAAAATGAAACTGTCCTTGGGAATTTAATTTGAACAAAGGGGTTTAGTGGAACTCTGAAGTTTACACATTGTTGCCATAGCTGTGAAAAGAACTTCTCAAATAAAACCTGTAATTATGATTGGCTGCTTACTTGAAATCTGTTGTCGTGGTGAAAATGCTGAAATCAACATTTCAGTATTTTTAAACTATATCAGTATTGACGGATTTCTCTGGCACGCTGTAAGCCAGCCCTTGGCACTGATCTCTGCCTATAAACATGATAGGGGGTAGGGATTCATGACTGCTAGATTTCTCACTTTGGTAAACCAACTGAAAGTCCATGACTTCAACATACAGTTTGATTGTGACCCCATGAAATAAGCACCGATTTCTTTAATAGTATGCAATTAACCATCGTGTTATTAATGTGGTTGAAACTGAGATAATCATACACAGCGTAGTCACGCCTAGCATGGCTTTGACAAAACAGTGGTAGATGTTCAGAAAGACAGCAAAGCCAATAGTGTTTGGTTTGTATTTTTCCTTTGACTGGCAGCTGTCAAAATGTGCACAGAAATTCAGGGAAGACAAAGGAGTTGTTTAACAAGCCAGAGACAAGTCTTGGGAGAAAAATGAGACTAAGAGCAATCATGTCCAGAAATCTGGGTGTGAACAATTTATTCTGCTTAGTTCACAGTGTGACCAGCAGGGACCATGGAAATGCCCCTCACATTGTCTCTGTTCCACACATCCAAAATTGGAGAAGGTGCAGATTGCTGTCACAGGCATTATTTCATGTAAATTGCATTATTAATGTAAAGAAACATGGAAATGGCAGACTGTGAGGTTTTCCATATGCTTGGGAAAGAAACTGGAAGAATAGCGCACTGAGACCCAGAGGAAAAGGAGAGTCCCACAGTGATGGCTTTTTTGACATGTCAACTTGGCTAGTCTATAAGCCCAGTTATTCAATTAAACACTAATTTAGATGTAGCTGTGAAGATATTTTGTAAATGTGGTTATCATCTACAATTAGCTGACTAAAAGCAAAAGAGATTATCCTCAGTAAGTGAGCTTCATCCAACCAGTTGAAAGGCTTTAAGAGCAAAATGAAGGTTTTCCTGAGGAAGAAGAAATTCTGTAGCATCTGCTCCTGTCTGAGAATTTCTAGACTGCCGGCCTGCACTACGGATTTCAGACTTGCCAGTCCCCACAATTTCATAAGCCAATTCCTAGAAATATGTGTATATTTTCCTATTGGTTCTGTTTTGCTTTGTTTTTTTTTTCCTGGACTCCCTGTTTCTCTTTTTCTGACTGATAACAACCACTGAAGAAAAGACTGGAAGCTGGAAACTAGAACTCTCAAGAAAGATCCGGTAGGAAGATCTTGAAAAACAAAATGAAAGCATGCCTCAGCTCATGTCAGGTCGTGAACACTGCAGAGAAATTTGAAGCAGCCAAGAAAAGCTTTCAAAATGTGCAAAACAAAGGGAGTTGTTTGCAGACTCTGAGGAGAACATAGCCTCCAGCTAGCTGAGTTGAAGACCATTTTAGAGGTGCAAGATGGGAACTGTGACTTCCAGGAATGCCCTAGAATTTGGCCTTCCCATCCTGGTTATGTGACGAAGATAAAATAGAACCAAGAGGTACCCCAGTTTGCTTCTGTTGGGCTGCACTCCACAGGTCTGCAAGCCCTGTACTTGCCCAGTCTCAAGACCTAAGAAAAAGCTGCAGTCAGCAACAGACACATCAGTGGTTTAATGAATAGGGGGAGCTTACGCGTCTGAAGGGAGGTCCTGTAGCGATACCCCAGCATGTGCAGCAGACAGCGGGTGAGCAGGACGTGTCAGTAGTCTTCGCTCCCAGAGAAAGAGGGAGGTTTCCAGTTTTAGGGGGAATTGACTCAGGATGGCTCATTGGTCTCCAGGGAAACCAACAGAGAAGCATGTCCCTAACCACTCCTTTGATAAGCTATCAAGGTGGAGATGTTCTGAACAAAAGATAAGAACCATCACTAGCTGGGACCTGTAGACAGTACATAGGCATTTACTGATTAGGCTCTATGATTGAGGGAAGGTCAGTCATGTGAGGAGGGTGTAGGTGAAGCAGGGACTGGTGAAGCAGCGGATGAAGAGAGCAGGAGAACATCCATCTTGGGTGACCTGATCACATAGCTTCATTTCTGAAAATTCAGAAACAGTTGTTCATGTTTCCAAGCTCCTCTTTGGAACAGCAATCCCTTTCTTCTAATGGGGAAGGGGTAATCTGTGACCTTGGATGGGAAACAAATGTTTATTTTGACTAATCTGTTACTGAAATTTTGTATTTTCTTTCATTATGAATTTAGGCAACAAATCAGTTATATTTCAGCCGTTTTCACTTTATCCCTATTGGCAATCACAAATATTTTCACATCAAATTCCCATTGATGCAAGTTTCTTAAAATATCATTTATGCTCATTACTGCTTTGAAATTACAGTATTTATTAGACCTCCTGCTGGATATTGTCATTTAGTGCATTAATAAAGGAGCACAAATATTACTATACCATAAATTTTTAATATTTTGATAATACAGTTCAATATAGTTGATTTCCCCTTGAAATCGTATGTATTCTCTTTTTTCTTTGTAAATATTACTCTGCGATGGAGTCCATAACTACCAAAGTGCCCTTAGGGTGCATTATACGAAATCTGGTCAGAAAACCCTGTTAATTATCTAGGGAAAAATCCCTAACTAGATCTACCTTAACGTGTATGCAGAAACGGGAGCATGTATATTTTTCTTAAAGGCTGTTGCAAACTTATGAACTAAAAGCAAAGATTTTCTAGTTACCATGTATGTATTCTCAACGTCAGGCAGTTTTACTCCATTTAGTAGCCCTAAACTTATTTACAATGTTCATCAGGTATGAAGCTAATGATTCCTTCTCAGAAATACAGAGAGGCTGAAAGGCATACATAAGAGACGCTGATTTACTTCCTGAGAAAGCAACCAAGTGAACATTCCTGTCTGTGCCAGCTAACGACGCTTCTTTTAAAGGTGTCAAATTCTGAAATGTAGGTCCTGAGGTAGGAGCAGCATGCCGTGAGGGTGCTTAGCACAGAGTATTGCTTAAGTAGATATTAGAAATTAAGTATTTTCAGCTACCCAAGGAGAGACAAGAAAGAATGTCAGATATAGTGCCGCCTTACAACGGCTTCCAGTTTCCTACAGAGTAACAGCCAAAGTCCTTACAAGGGAGTAGAAAGACAGAGGTCAACTCCCCGAGGTCTCCTACTCTTCTCGAGGAGCACTGGCCTCCTCGACGCAGCTGGAATGTCCCAACCATGCTCCCATCTCCAGGCCTTTGCCCTGGAGAATTCCCCTGTTCTATATCGCTCTTTCCCCTGACTACCGCATTTATCTGTCATTCATCACCTTTCGTGAGCGGCTTTCCTATTCTCTGTCCCGTTTTTTGCTTCTCTAAGTACTTATCAACATTATTTTATTTATTTAATGCTTTATTACTGTCTTCGCTACGTCCAGACAATCTTCTTGAGGGCAAGGATCACCCATATTTTCTTCACAGGTGTATTTCCGGTGTCTTAAACGGTCATACTGTGAATGAATGAATATATGAACGGAGGGAGCATATTGGGGCAGAAAGGGGCGCAGGGCTTGCCTCCCACCGCCATTTTCGGTGGGTACAGACAGAGAAAGGAGCACAGACACCGGGACGCATGCAGAAGGGGCCGCCTGGGAGACCGCGCGCTGCGTGTCTGGGCCAGCCAGGAGAAAGTGGCTTTCAGGCCCAGGCACAGAACCCACCGAGTGGACCAGTGCCACCGCCTGGTTTCTGACGAAGAGATGTCAGCCTGCTAACCACCCACGTGCAGGGCCAGTGGCGCAATGGATAACGCGTCTGACTACGGATCAGAAGATTCCAGGTTCGACTCCTGGCTGGCTCGGTATGCACGATGCTGTTTTACTTCTTTCGTCTGCCTATAGCCAAGGAACTCAATGGAATTAGAAAATTTGTGCAAGGTGAGGTTTGCTTGGATGTCTCAGGAGCGAGAAGGCGCCGCTTTCGACCACTGCTGGGGTCATCACTCCTTTGCGGTGCAAATTCCGCGTTCGGCCATGCGGTGGCGCTAGCCAAAGTGCAGCCACAGAAGTGTGGGCCCGTGTCACGCTCCGCTTCTCCAGTCTATTCCAACTGAAGGATGGGTTAAAATCAAGAAGTCGAGATTGAAAAGTAAGACTGAAGCGTCATTGATAAAAATTAAAGTCTTTCTTTTGCCCTCCCTCATCCGGTCATTTCCAGAATAAATTATTAAGAATCTGGCTTCAAATCTGTACGCTGCTGAGGATTGGTCTACTCATCTAATTGGCTTCTCTGGTTTGGGAGAGTGGTACACAGTAGCACGGGTGTATTAACCACGCGTGTTTGCAGGCATTGCGCCAGTCGCGGCAGCATTTGAGGGAAGAATGGCTGAGGAGAAGGGGCGTGTTCTGTAGAGAGAATTGTTCCGCCGAGGCAACGTACTCTCATCGGGTTTCCGTAGTGTAGTGGTTATCACGTTCGCCTCACACGCGAAAGGTCCCCGGTTCGAAACCGGGCGGAAACAACTTTCCCTTTTTCCCTCACTAATGCAGTTCCTTGAAATTATATTTATTTGAAAATTTTTTCACGCCTTCATTAAATACGTTCCCCTTTTCTTGTCTCGTTTTCCCCGGTCGGTGGTGCTGAGGCGACGCTGCTCAAGGTGGGTCCGATGGCCTCGGAGGCTGACGCACGTATCGCGAGGGGAGAACCCGACTGTCCCCGGCTCCGACGCGGGGCGGCCCGACGCCCGCAGCCCCGGAAGCGCATCCTCGCCTTGGTTTGCCTTCCTGTTCCCCGCAGTGCCGGGCTCCGGTCGTCTCACTATCTCGCAGTCCGCGCCGGCCCTGTCCCAGCCGAGGGCACCTGCGCTGCAGGCCCAGAGCTGGGAGCCCCGTGCCTCTCGCACGGCCGTGAGACTCCGGTGAGTACCTGGGAGGCCTAGGCGTGCGTCTCCGGAAAATGGGGGTCGTCCCGCCACCCTCCATAGACTTGCAACCCTCCTGCAATCTGGCCCTCGTCGTGATTAGGTGACCTCGGCCCCCGAAGGCCTTGCCTTCCACTCTCCAGAATAGCTGCGTAGCTCTCCTGGGTTTCGAGTGCGAATATCTGCGAAAGGCGGAATCCGGGAGTTGGGGGTCACAGAGATCAAATGCCCTTCTAGGCTGCAGATTCCCCACGGAGAATCTAGGACAGAAAAAAAGAAAGGCGAGGAGGGTATTTGGAAGCACTGGGTCCTCAGGGCTGTGGCCTGGAAGAGGTCGTGGCGGTGGGTTGGGCTGCCCTGGCCTGGGCTCTTCCCTCCCCTCCCCAGCTTACGAGGCCTCGTCTTCGAGAACCCCCTTCTGAGGGAACACCGAAGGGCTGAGTCTTCCTCCACTTTGGCCTCTGCTCTCCCCATCAAAAAGAAGAATAGATCCCAAAGTTAAGGAATGGACCAACTGTGGATTCTGAATATTGCCTTGAGGCGGTATCCACCATTACAGTTTATAGCTTACAGAATAGTTTCATTGCCCTAAAAAAATTCCCTGTACTCCATCTCAGATAATTTCTTTTAAATTAGCACCACTCTGTGGTGAGACCCTCTCCCTCCCCAGCCTCTTTGTCATTCATGAAAATGATACGACCTTTTACTCCTTTTATTTGTGTATCTGTCTCCTATATTTGTAAGGTCAGCCTCCTGGTCTCCTGATAAGCTTCCTAAATGTGAGTTTCAGGGAAGTAATCCATATGCATAAGCTGAGATACAAAATCCAGCTAGTGTCCTGTTTTCCTTGAATTTATCTTTATTGCCACCTGCTGTATTTTGGCATTTGACATGTGATCATGGTCCCTTTGCCTTTGGGATGGCCTTCAGCGGATTCAACTTGGAAGACTGAACCTAGGAAACAGACAGTAAGCATTCCCACAACAGGACGCGGGCTAAGAAACACTATTTTGGAGTGAGATGTAAGGAGAATGGTGTAGATTTGTAGTATGCCATCCATTGTTTAAGGAGGTGTGTCCTAGAACAAAAGCTCACCCTTTGGTTTCCTGTCTCATTCTCTAGTAATAAAAAGACCTCTAATAATATATGCAGAATATTTAGGGTGATCTCGTCATTTATTGTCCAAGTTGGCACACTTCTGAGAGTGAAAGGGAGCATTATTAATGATTATACTAGGGCAACAGGTGCAAACCAAGTCAACCTAGTATTAGACGAAGTGATTTTTTTTGTGCCACAAACTGTCTCTCAATATTGGCTTCTTCACTGTAAGAACAGCCGTCTTTGCCTTTGTCGCACACCATCACCATCCCCAAAGTTGACTTATGCAATCTCTGGCATACTTCTCAATTATTTTCTTTAAATATTTTTTTTTCTTTATTATGTTTGATTTTGGATTTCAAAAAAAAAAAACTTTTGTTCTCTAAGAATTGCCCAAACATTTCTTTAGCGGTGCATTTGAGAGAGAGTAAATTAGGCATAAATTCATGTAATGTCTAGGGAAGGATGTCCTCGGGAGCAAGCAGGTGGGGTCTAGCTGGGTCAGGAGAACTGCAGGATGTCTCTGCGGCAACAGGGACTTTTTGGTCCCCCCAGTAATTTAGGATATTTAGAGGCAAGGAGAGAGCATGGTAAGGGAAGAGAAGGGTCCTGCTACTTTCATATTAGCTTTTCAGTGAATTGCTTTTCAACCTCAGACTAGAACTGTTTCTCCTCTCAATTGTAACCTCTGTTCCCAAAGTTCCCTACAATGTACCAAGGGAAATAGTGACTGATTCAAGGCACAATCCTACTTTGGTTCTTCCCTCTTCTTTATACTAAGTCTCATTTCTCCCTCTGTTCCACAAGAAGGAAGAAAAACTGCAAAATTTCCAGAAATCTAGTCATCATGAAAAAAATGGGGAACAAATAAATTAATTAATATTTTAGCACTGTTTACGGGTGGTTGCCTTTTTTAGCCAAGGAACATAAAAATCTAAGTTTGCTCAAAGGTCATGTTTGCCCACTATATCTAGACAATGATGTCCAGCAAAAACACAAAACAAAACTGGAGTAACTGAGAGAAAAGATAATTTTTTTTTCCTTAAAATAAAACATTGTGGAGTAGGGCAGGCCACCGGGTTACAGAATTCCCCAGGAAACATTTTCAAGAGTAGGGCAGAAGGTGTAGTGGCTAGTTTTGGCCTCAAGTTTTTAAAAGTCCCACAGTATTTGTGAATGGGCCAGCGTCCTAACTACCCAAATTCAAAATAGATTACTTTCTATTCTTTGTGGCTGTGAATCTGTGCTCTGGGCTACCCAGTGGTTTTTATTCTTGAGCAGACCCATAGAATTACTCTGCAAAATACAGAGAATGATGGAGTATTATCCATGTGTCTGCCCCACCCATCCCCACCCCCCAGTTTGGGGAGGAAACCCCCTTCCCTTTCTCTCTGGACCATCTCCCATCCCCTCTCCAACCACCGGCTCTTTCCCTCTGAGGTGACTGTTGTTCTGATTTTTATATTTATCCCTTGCTTTTTTTAGTTTTACTACATACGTATAGCCTAAACGAGTCATTTAATTTTACACGTAGAAATGGATCCCTACTGTACATATTTTGCAGCTTGCTTTTTTTTGCTTCAAGATTATGTTCTTGAGATTAGTCCATATTTTTGCATGTAGCTGTAATCTATTCATTTCTGTTGCTAACTAGTATTCCTTTGCGTAGACTTTACCAAAATGTGTTTATACGTTCTTAAATAGTTAAAGAATTTTGGGTGGTTTCCAGGGTTTTGAAATTACAGTGTTGCTACAAACATTCTTGTAGGGGTCTCCTGTGCACACCTTCAAGAATTCCTCTAGGTAAACACCTAGAAGTAAAAATGCTTTAGATAATGTCACACACTAATTTACGCCCACATAAACACACACCCTAGTCGTATATGTTTTAATTGTTCCACATCTGCTGAGCCCTTGGTATTGTCAGACAACTTAGTTTTCACCAATTTGATGGATGTGAAATGTTATATTCTGTGGTTTTCATACTCATTTCCCATATTAATAAAGTTGACTTTTTTTTTGATTATTGATTCATGCTTTTTCTAATAAATACTTGTTAACACTTTTGCCCATTGCTTTAAAATTTTCATTTTGTCCTTTTCTCATGGATTTGTAGGGATTCTTTATACATTCTGGACTCTGATCCTTTGTCATTTATTTGTATTATGACTAACTTTCCCCTGCTTGGAACTTATCTTTTTACCTTTTTATGCTATCTTTTTGCTATACACAAATTACTAATTTTATTACAGTCAAGTTTGAATTTTAATGTAATTGAATTTGTCAGCCTTTTCCTTCATGGTTTACACTTTTTGTGTCTTGTTAAAGAAATCTTTCTAGGAACAGCGAGGAAGACAAAAGAATCCCTTGGGCCGGCAAAGCCATCTTCTAAACACTGCGGCCACCATGCCCAAGAGAAAGGCAAAAGGAGATGCTAAAGGTGACAAAGCGAAGGTGAAGGATGAGCCACAGAGGAGATCGGCACGGTTGTCTGCTAAACCTGCCCCTCCAAAACCAGAGCCCAGGCCAAAAAAGGCCCCTGCAAAGAAGGGAGAGAAGCCTCCCAAAGGGAAAAAAGGGAAAGCAGAAGGTGGCAAGGATGGTAACAACCCTGCCAAAAACCGAGATGCCTCCACAGTCCAGTCACAGAAAGCAGAAGGCGCCGGGGACGCCAAGTGAAGGGTATACTTTTTTGATAGCTCTGTACTTCTAGCGACTCTACTGTTTGAAATACTATTTTTTTTTTAAATCAAATTTTATAAAAATGTAGAGTTTTTTTTTTTTTTTAAGTTATGTTGTTAGCACACAAGACACTTTGTTGTCATCTTTCATGGAAAGGGCGAGTAACCACTAGTAGAATGTCTCAGAAGCTGGATTGAGTGAGGGGAAATAGAATTTTCTATCCTTGTATTGGAAGATTATTCTTGGTTCCCAGGAGAGATTCTTTGACAGTCACACATGGCAGCCACTATGGCTCAGAAGCCTTACAAGCGAGGGGAAGCAAAACTTCATGTCTTCTCCATTCCTGATGCCATCAGCATATACTTGACTTCCTGAAACCAAGACTCGTGATGCGGCCTTGGCCCCCCTAGAATCAACTGTGTCAGGTATCAAAACTCAGGCTTTCTGGTGGTGACATCAAGATGGTGTTGCTCAAAAGAGCCGGGATTCCTGTTTGTAGTTTGTGGATCATCTATTAATAATCCTGGAGTTTTTAGTTCCTTTCCTCCATGTCAGAGTTGACCTGTGAAAAACCTCTTATAATCGCTTCTCGGCCTTCTGGCTAAGATAAGTGAAAAGCTCTTTAACGCCTCATGTGAAATATTTACCCTTCCTGAAAACTCTTCCTGATCAATGCAGCAACAGACTTTGTTGACTTTGGGGGCAGAGGAGTTTGAAAGTTGTAAAAGGTTATGGATTGTCACCCACATCCTGCTGGAAGTAACTATTTTTGAAAAGTATCTTATAAAGCTGGATACAATTTGGCTTCATGGTAGAGGAGGCGATCATTTCCTACCCAAAGTCATAAAGATATTCTTCACTGCCTTGTAAAAGTGTTAAGAGTTTTGCTTTTCACATTTGTCTTTAGTCTTCCCTGAACTGATTTTTGTGAAAATATGAGATGGTAATTCAGTATAATGTGTTTTCCATATAGTAAGTGGTTGTCCCAGTACCATTTTCTGAACAGATCATCCTCTCCCCACTGATCTGTAACACTGGCTGTTTCATAAATCAAGTTTCTGTAGTGTGGGGTTGGGGAAGGGGGCATCTGTCGATGGCTTCTTTTCTGTCTCACTGGTCAGTTTGTCTTAACCTTGTGACAATACTATACAATCCTGAGTACTACAACTTTAGAAAAAGGTCTTGGTAACTCAGGATAAATCCCCCCCCCCCCAACCTTCAACATCACTACCAAACTTTTCTCCCTTGGAGTATCTTGGCTATTCTTAGCCAATTGCTTTTCCATACAACTTCTAAAATTAGATTGACAGGTTCCAAATCAAACAAACAAACAAAACAAAACAAAACGAAAGTGGGAATTTTTATTGGATTTGTATTGAATTTATACATTAATTACAATATTGAGTCTTCCAATCCATGAACATGGTGTAACTCTCTGTGTAGGCTTTTTAAATGTCTTTCAATAAAGTTTTATAATTTTCTCCATAAATGTTTTCTTTGGTTAATCTTTTCTAGGGACTGTCCACTTTTCGATGCTACTTTACATGGTATATTTTTAGTTACCACATTTACTTTTTTCAGCTAAATTTGAGTATCATACCCAGCAACCTTGCTAAACATTTACTAATTCTTATAATATGTCTGTGTCTTCTTTTGGACTTTCTAAGTAGATGACTATAGATTCTATACATGCAAACAATTTTCTTTCTTCACAATCATTATACCTTCTTTTCCTTTTTCTAGTTCGAGGCATTGTCCAAGTGCTAGGGGTACAGCAGTGAACAAAAAGTCTCTGCTTTCATCAAGCTTATATTCTAGTGAGGGGCGGGGTGTAGAAAATGCACAAATTTTATGTGACAAGGTGCTTTAAATAAACAATTGTAAGTGGGTGCTATTTAGCTGGGCGGTTAGAGAAGTCCTCTCTGATGATACGACATTTGAGCAGAGCACTTAATGTAGGAAAAAGAGATATGACTATGAGGGGAAAGTATTCCAGCAGAGTGAACAGCAAATGTGGAGATGAGATGAAATGTGTTTGGCATGCTGAGGAAGAACAAGGGGGCAGAAATGTCTGAATTGGAGTGAGGATGGGTAAGAGTGATAGTCAATATGATTACAGAGATAGCCAGGGACCAGAAAATGGAACTCTTTACGCTGTCATTTTTCTCTGAAAATGATGGGATGCCATTAGAGTTTTGAATAGAGAAACCACACAATCTAAGTTGTTGGGGAGTGTGTGTGTGTATACGGCTGATGCATGGGCAACAGGCTGTAAGGGAGGGAAAAGTTGAAGGAGGAAGACCTGTTAGATGGCCATCATAACTGACTTGCTGGAAATTCTATTTTATCATGCTGTATTACTGTCCTTCCTCTGCTCAACTAGTTCTACCCATTTTATTTGGTGAACTACAAACGTTTGTCTGTACTTTCTCTTTGCCAAACAACTGAACATTCAAAGATAAGCATTCCCTGTTGTCCAGTGTGTCCAAAGTCAAATGCAAGATAGTCACCACTGTGTGCTTGGTGGTGGTGTGATAATACTGCAGGAGGCCCTGGCCCTGTTGCCAGAGCATGAAGGGGTATTAGGAAGAACTTTCTGAGGCATTTTTGAGACAAGAAGGAAGGGAACAGGACACAGCTATTAAAGGAATGACACAACCAGTTAGCACCAAGATAGCTGAAGATTCAACTCCCAGTAGACCTCGAGGCCCAAGATGGTGGGAGAGTCAACCTCCATTGGACCTTGAGCTTCTATATACACACTGTAGTGTATTAGCACGGTGAAGGACACACCCGCAGGCGCCATGACACTTCCAAGGCTGACCATAAAAGGTCAAAGAGAGGGTGATGGCCCAATTCCTGGGAATCCCTGCCCCTTCCCCAAAGTAGTTGGAATAATCCTCTCACTTGTTAGTATATAAAAACTATCAACACCCCGCCTCAACACCCCTCTTGCTCCCTCACCTTCCTAGACAGTCTGCACTGTCTATGGAGTGTGCATCTTTCGAAATGAATCCACTTTTACACAGCTATGGCTTGCCCTTGAATTCTTTCTCACCCAAAGCCAAGGACCCTCACTCAATGGAGACCTGGGACACGACCATCCTCTCAAAACCCACCGTGTTTTCTTGCATCATTTTGACACCTAAGCAAGAAAATGAAAGCATAGAAGTTGACCAAGGAGTGGTTAAAAGTCTTCTAGTAAGAGTAATAACATTTGCAAAAACGTTAAGATAATACGGTCTGTAAATGTTCCATAAAGTATCTGTTGAATCAAAAAAATTTAAATGCATAACCAAATTACATTAGGTTTTTGACAATAATAAGTTATTTCTCACTGTCTGCCCACTGATTTAGATGTATGATTTTATTTCCACGACCCTATGAGTTGAATCATTATTACTATCCCCATTTTTACATTTAGTGAAACAGATTAAATAATTTTCCCTGAGATCATATGGTGAGTAAAATCCAGATTAAGACCCTGCTCTATAACTCCAGGGCCAAGAAATCTCCTCATTGTTGAAAAATCACTGGTATAACCTCAAAAGTAATCCATCAAAAAAAATAATTTGGCATTTCTGAGTAGATTAAGGAATTTCCCAAGATACCATTAGGAAACAATCAAAAGTAAGTAATAATATTCTTCAAGCTAAACAGTTGTAATTTCCAATGAAGAAGATTAGTAATGCAAAGACAGTAAAGTCCAGGGGGAAAGTGGTCATGTGGAATTTAGAATTTTAGTATATTTCTAGCAACATTAAGCTAAAAGGGATATTGTTTCTGTACAGATGTTAACTTCTCAAAAATTTCTTAAGTGGAGAACAAGTGAGAAAATGATAAATTAGTCTTTAAAGCTCTCTTGCCCACTCTTCTGATCCATTTGGCATTTACATTCCTATCTGTAAATTCATGAAACAGCCTGCGTGATCCAGAGTTTTCAATAGTCAATTTTCTGACCCTCAAAACTGAGGCACTGATCCTGGAAGACTTGGAAAAAAGAGGGAGGAAAACTTATTTTCCTGTATCTGCCCTTGACTATTCTCTGCTTCTTGGTACTATTCTCAACAGTGGTCACAGAGATCCTTGTAAAAGGTACATTGTTCTTTTCCATCACCCTGCCACTCCTTCCGCCCAGGGTCATAAAGATGACCTCCAAATGCCGTCCTTGAACTGCCCGCGGACGCGATCAGACGTGCAACCTGACGCCCCGCCCCTGCGGCCACCCGGGCGCCCAGGACGCGTTTCCGATCCCTTCTGGGCCACCCGGAGGTCGCGCTGCTTCGTGTTGCTTCTCGCGGTTGCGGACTGGAGGGCGTCCCAATTCCCCAGGCGGGTAAGGGAGGCTGGGACCGTGAAGTTCTTTTCCTGTATCGCTCCTGAGACCCCCCTCGCAGACCTTGCTTGGGCTTATAGTCCTGGACCAACCCCCAAGTTCCCCTCGGTGAAGTCAAGGCCAAGGGGATTGCCTGCGGGGAGAGGGTCACAGGGGTGCCGGACTTCTTAACCTTTTAGGTGCCTGGGAGCCCTGTGGCCTCCTAATGAAGCCCATGGAGCCCTTCTCGAATTATATTTTTAAAAGCATATAAAAATACATAGGATAACAAAGATAGCCAATGATATTACAAAACAATGATCAGACAAAATAATCTGCGAGATAGTAATATGTGTGTTTCTTCATTAATATATTAAATATCAAACATTAAGACTCGTTTTGTGATTATTGCAACTTCGAAATAATTAAATTTGAGATATTTGTAATGAATTTCATATCTGAAGTATGGGATAAGAAAATGTCTGTGATTTTTCTTAGTGACAATGCCACAGGTACTTACCTTCTGACTGTAATTTGTCACCTACATTCACGCTAAATTTCAGTTAGAAGTTAAAGATTTTGAAGTTGTAAATTTTTTTTTTCCCATCCAAGTTCAGTGGTCCCCAAGTTAAAGAACCCTGCAAGAGTGCTTAACACAGTGCCTGGCAAATTGAAAGTCCCCTTGTACATGCAAATATTAGTAATTTTTTTTAAATTACTTATTGCATAAATCTTGGATGTACAACATAGTGATTCACAATTTTTAAAGATTATACTCCATTTATAGTTATTATAAAGTTCCAGCTATATGCCCTGTGCTGTACGATATATCCTTGTAGCTTATTTTTGTTATTATGTTTTTATTTTATTTTGGGGGGAGGTAATTCGGTTTATTTATTTATTTATTTTTATTAGAGGTGCTGGGGATTGAACCCTCTCTCAGACCAGGTGGGAATCATTTTGAAACTAATATTCAATTTTATGACTCCCTTTTCATCACTTACTTTTAAAAGGTTGTGAGGGACAGTGGCCCTGTCATGTTTAATTAGAGAAAGTTTCTTTTCTTTTGAAAAAGCTCTGAACATCTGATAAAAGAAATTTTCACATATTGAGGTATGGGAAAGTCATTCTGGCTTGTACATGAGTTAACTTGAATTTTATGCTAACTAGTACAGCCTGTTTGTGGCCTATCAAACATATATTGAACATCTGCCTTAATTATTAAAGACAAGGGTACATTGACTAGGAGTAAAGAATGTTCATGTTAAAAATAAAGATTAAATGTCTCCCTTCCTGGGACACCAATGCTGGCACTCCTTCAAGGATAAGACTCCCTTCCCAGGTGCCAAAGCCAGATTGACTAGCTGTGTACGTGCTGATCTTTTTTTTTTTTTTTTTCTTTTTTTTTTTAAATTTGAAGGAGTGTCTCCCTGACTTGTTTGATGTTCTTTATTCTGACAAGACATAAAGCTGTGCTGAAAACCATGCTTCTCCAGAGCAGTTCCTGAGAGTTATCTGAGAGGCTATCTTCTGGGTTATAGTCCTCAGTTTGACTCAAAACTGTTTTCTATTCACATTATAGAATGTTTATTGATTATTTTCATTGACGCATCATAAAACAAAACAAAACAAAACTGTGGATTCACAACCCAAGTGGGCTTCCTTACAGACAGGAAAAGCTTTCATCTATAGTTACGTGGCTTGACCAAAGTTAAGAGGTGGCAAGTGCTTAAAGCAGATATTTCCTGTCTGACTCTAATAGCAATAATAATAATGATCACATTGTGTTACTTCCTCTGCAGTTTTTTTCTTCCTGCAAAATGCTACACTGTCTCTGAGGACTGACCTCCAGGTTCTCACATTATGAGGCTGATGTGCTACCTACAGTGCTGACAAGGCAACTGACCAGGAGAGTTGTTGGGGGTTTTTTTTGTTGTTGTTGCTGTTGTTCTGTAGAGGTTTTGTAACTTGTTTCACAATTTTTAATAGCAAAGTAAAGCTTAATTTGTCTGTTATCTCCTGAGTCCAGTAGGATGAAATTTCTGTTTTGGGAAATTACCAAATGAACTCTCAAGCAAGAACTACCAAGTTCTGTTTCTTTGGTGGTTCCCAGCAGGGCAGAGATGTTGTTGGTGCCTGTGTGTTCAGGTGGCTTGAGGCTTTAGGTCACTCTAGGAGAGGGGACTTGGATTTAGAGGAAGAGGCAAAGCAGGCAGTTTACTCAGCACAGGACCCATTGCTCTGGACTGTATGTCATTTCATCTTTGCGATTACCCTACAGCCCATGTTTCTCAGTGAGGGAGGTATAAAATGAATTTAAGGGTGGGTAGCACCCAGCAGTTCTAAGAATAACATAGAATCTGAAATAGAATGCAGTGCTTATGGTAAGTGGTAATTTAGTGAACTTTTGTTCTTACTTACATGTATGTGTATGGGTAAAGATGTAAACTAAACTACAAATTGGTCATGGCCAAAATAGTTGGGAGCAGTGCTCCTAGGCCATGAGTTCTGAGTTTGGGCATCACCTCCTCTGTACAGTTTACCTGGGCATCCCCAGAGCTGAGCTTAGAGAGGAGCACACCAGTGTGGGGAAGAAGAAGCAGTTCTGCACTGTTGCTGCTTTTCAAGAGTTTGACCTTTGATAACTTATAACCATTGTTAGTGAAACTTTTACCTGTACTTTAGATGAAATGTTTTGGGTGCTGTGGCTTCCAGCCACATTCCTAAAAGGCCCTTCTAATTTCTGAACAAGTCCTAGGTTATGATCTTCTCTGATTTTTCAGGGATCTGCCTAAATCAGCCTGTGAGTTGAGATTATTACCTTCTTTTCCGTTACTGTTTTTTGGGGAAAAAATGCAGCAGGGAAGGAAAACAGAGACGCCCGAACAGGGACTTGAACCCTGGACCCTCAGATTAAAAGTCTGATGCTCTACCGACTGAGCTATCCGGGCTCGTAGTGAAAAGTGCTTAAAACAGCAATCATAGTCAATTTATCCACACACTTGAACGAAAAAAGCATTTTAGACATTTCACCTGTGGTTCATGTTCAGAGCTGGATATTCAGAAAATGCGTGGCATAGAAACTCAGCCACAATGAAGGTCTTGTCTAAGGCTGAGATATAACCATATTACATTAATTATAATGTCCCACAAATTCTATCGTTCTCTCTATAGTTTGGATATACGCTATATTTTATATATATACAAATAGATACTATATCTTTATATAACATATATATTGTAGTAGATAGAATTCTGCAGTCAAAAACTACCGAATATTTGGACTTCAGTTCCTAGGGTTCGCAGAGGAATAGGTCAAGTATTCTACATTTGGGCCCAAACAAAACACTTTCATAACGAAGTGGATCCAATGCTGATGCTTTAAAGGGATAATTTAATCACATTTCGGCCACACTTTGGATACCTGAGTATAGGTCAAGGGACTGAGGGAGCGATTTGATTTGATTTAGGTCTCTGCTGCCTTTGGAGAGGGAAAAAAAAAAAGAAAAAGAAAAAGAAAAAAAGAAAGAAAGAAAGAAAAGAAAAAGAAAGAAGAAGAAAAGAAAAGAAAGGGGGGGAAAGAAGGAAAGAAGTTTTTAAAGACGAGTTCCACTCTTTTTCTCGTCGAATTTCCGGATAGTTAGTTCCATCCTTCGGACTCTAAGTGCTTGAGAAATGTCCGATGACTGGAAGACTCCTTCACTTGGAATACCGATGAATGCTGCCTCATTAACCAGTTAAAGATTTTGCTGAATAAGTAAAAGGAAATTTAGTTTAAGCGTTTGAGACTCTTAGAACTACAGAGGAAAACAAAAACAAAAACAAAAACAAAAACAACCGGATTCAAAGAATTGGGGAGAGCTACAAGCACCCGCATGGCAGGACGGGGATGTAGCTCAGTGGTAGAGCGCATGCTTCGCATGTATGAGGCCCCGGGTTCGATCCCCGGCATCTCCAGTCCCTTTTGCCTGCAAGATCACAAATTGTGTTTTAAAAACAAGAGTTGTTATACATAGTATGTATCCTCTCCTAAACTAATTTTCTACTGTCCTCTTTTAGCCACTGTATATAGAACTATATATGTACAGGGGGAAATTAGATAATTTTGAGGTATCTCGGGATATCTTTATCTGAAATGAATGAAACTGAAAATGAAGAAAAACAAGCAATGCCTAAGAGAAGCGACCTGGCAACTTGCCCAGGACCAATTAAATGAACGGATAGCTGAAGTATCTGGGGGTCCTTTAAAGGCAGAAATAATCTTGGCCTAAAAACACAGAAAGTGGAGGAGGGGGTATTGTTGCTGAGTTAATGGCACTGAAAAGTAGGACAAATGTTGGAAAAAGAATGAAGCTTTGGTGAAGGCGAATCCAGCAGCTCAGATGTACTATACTGTTTCTAATTACAAAAAAGAAAAGAAAAGAAAGAAAAACGGAAAGAAATGGAGTTGGGGTGGGAATCAAGAACGGGAATAATTTCTTGCTAAAGTTTTCAAACACTGTTTAAAACAGTTGGCCGGTTAGCTCAGTTGGTTAGAGCGTGGTGCTAATAACGCCAAGGTCGCGGGTTCGATCCCCGTACGGGTCAGAGTTCATTTTACACCCCTGTGATTAATAATAAATGGTCTTACTATTTATGATTATTTATTTATAACGTTAATGTTATTTATTATTTATGATTAAATAATAAATTGTTTTAGGACTGACCTACAAGAAAACCTGCTGTATCTCCACAAACAACATTTTGTTTAAAGGGCAAACCATTCTAGGGAAGTCTAGAGCATCCGTCTTTGAGTAAGTCAGACTGCTCAACAACTTGCCCTAGAGAAGAAGAAAAGCAGCAGGACACCTTAGGAGTCATTAAAGTCACTAGAAGGAAAAACTATCAGCAGTCCGTTTAGTGGCCAAACACTGCCCTTAAAGTAGTCTGAAAACATAATGAGATGCGGGGCAACTTTGGGAAGGGAGTACTCATTTATCTCCGATTGCTCAGTTTAGGATTCCTATTAGGGTAGATCATCCCTCACATGAAGGGAGGAAATCTCATCTTGAGAGAAGCGTTGTTACTTTGATATTTCAAGTGAGAAAGGACTAAGCCCTTTTCCATAATCTACTTTGTCCTCTGTCACCAACCAGTTGGTCCTGGTTGACCGATGCCAGCTTTCTCTCTGCTCCGTCCATTTCTTGATGTTACACCTCTTAAATCAGTCTCATTTCCCACCAAACCGACTTTCAAAACCCTATTTATGTAGCCCCTTGTTTCTTGTACAACTAATTTCCCTTATTTATCCACGACTTTACAGCTTTATATTCTGTTGAGTGAATTTTCACCTGTTTTTCACTATTTTCCTCGGCTAGTACTGAGATCAAGCCAAGATGAGTTAGGCAACTTATTAGGCCTCGCCTCCTAGGGACTTTGACTCAACGGATTTCAGAAAGACTACAGATTTCTGCATTTATAATAACGTCACGTTTGTTTCTTACAAAGGATGGGTCAGCGACCCTTGAGAAATAAGGCTTTTTACAGTCCTTCGAAGGACTGGGTTGGGGAAAATTCAGGGAAGTTCTGAGAGCCAAGTTGGCATAGTTTTTAAAAATAGGAAAGAAGATAGGAGGGGGAGGAGAGACAGAGAGAAAGACAAATGTAGTTTACAGTTGTATATGTCTATAAAGGAAGCAAAAAAAAAATTTTTTTTTAAGCAGAGAAATTCACTAAATTTTGGTATCTCTAGAGAGGAGAAAAACTGTGCATCCAGGTGGCTCGTTGGTCTAGGGGTATGATTCTCGCTTAGGGTGCGAGAGGTCCCGGGTTCAAATCCCGGACGAGCCCTAAGCTTTTTCCATCGTTGCCTATCCTCTCTATTTAACATTTATTACCATTAAACTCACAACAGAAACTGATACAGCCGCTGTTAAACTGTTATAGTTTCGTATAGAAATGTGTAGACTGTATACGCACTCGATTCCAATAAGTAACTTGATAACTCTTCTAATTAAGAGAGACAAGTGCTTTTCAGTTTGGGCTCTTACTCAGTTTTCCATCAGCTCTAAAGTAACTCCTGCAAAGGCAAATTTTGCTACTTACTCTAGAAGTTTCGACTCCATGGCTGTGATCATATGAAATGTATAAGACGATGGTCACATCTTAATTCAATGTTCATCATTCATTACATCAAAGAAATGGGTTTAAACGGGAAAATCAAATACCGAACTAGAGTTGGGATGCTGAAAATCTTTGTGCAAGTTATTTCGGCTTTCCTCCTTTGTATAGCGTTGCGCATTCCCCTATCATTTAGGAGATAGGTGTTCTGCTTCTTCATGGAGAATGGACAATTTCCCTCTGTTCCTGGAGCGTACTTTTGGTACACTCTTTAAACAGATGTCTAGCATCTATTATAATCAACGTGGTAAACAAAACACACTGGATCCTTTATTCCAATGGTTGTCAAATATTTTATGTTAAAATACAATCACAACGCTTCTTCCCACCTCCCTTTGCTGTGTGTGTAAGCCTTGATTGTGGATAAGGACAACAAATGAACAAGCATAAGGGGCTTGAAAAGGAGGGAGAAAACCGCAGGGAATTTCTTCAGGGCCACGTCCACATGGCATGGCAAGAGGGGACAGTTGACAGGTGATAGAAACAAAAGAGGGACGTCTCAGTGGGCTTCGGAGAAGGCCCAGAGCTGTGTTTGGGCTCAAGGACTTGGGCCCTTTGGGACTGTGCTTAAAACCACATTGGCAACCAGTTCTGCAGTTCTGGATTTCTGCCCGTGCCAGAGTTGGAGTCACCCTTAAGCTCTAACAAACCAGGAAAAATGTATTTCCGTCAGGGGGCCATGAGGCGGAATTCTTCAAGAGTCACAGAGCTGGTAGGAATAGTTCAGAGCTCACCGAGATGCCATCATTCAATACTTAAGTGTTGGGCCTGAAAGTTTCTCTTGTTTGACGACGGTGAAGAGGTCTTGTTTTGGAGATTATGAGGGTTCAGTAATATAGTTGAGATAAGTATCCAAAAGTTAAAAAAAAAAACAAAAAACAAAAAACAAAAAAAAACTCCGCCCAACGTGGGGCTCGAACCCACGACCCTGAGATTAAGAGTCTCATGCTCTACCGACTGAGCTAGTCCGGGCACTCGAAAACTTCATTTCCCATCGACCTAGGAGAATACACGATTCTTCTTGGCCCGACAGGGACTATGGAATTCTAGATTTTTCCTGCTTTTGTTTCATAAATAAGATGACATCAGACACAAAGAATATGAGCATTCTGAAATTATTAGCATGATTTCCATCCACTTTCACTACATCTTTCATCTTCCCCTCATTCTCACTGACCTGTATTGATAGACCACAAAATGTTTCTGGGATCCAACTCTGAACTCTCTAAGGGTGACTCCGGAAGAGTCAACAAAGTTACCTGATTCCCTTCACTGCAGGCAAGCTGTATTCAGCATCAGCAGGTGAAGGTATCAAATGGACACATCTGATGTCAGAAAGGACCGTGACTTCTTCTCTTAGTAGAAATAAAATCTTGGACAAATTACCTCTTTGATATTAATCTTTACCTCATATGGTGTTATGAGAACTAGATATAATCATTCTTATATTCAATAAAATTTCTTTATTAAACATTAACAATAGTTACTTATTAAGACCTTGCCACAGGCAAGGCACTATGCTACCTACTTGAGAGCTAACTATGGACACAACTGGACAGACAGTTCCTGACCTCAGTCAGTGAAGGGTATGTAATGACTAGCACATGTCAGGTACTTGGAAATGTTAGTTTTTTTTCCCTGATGGTTATCCAGAATGTCCAGCAAAGTTTCGTAGACTTTACCATTTAACTTTTTTTAAACATTCCTAGTTCTTTTTGGCTTTTCCTTTCTTCCCCCTCACTTTAAACTTCTAGTATACAATATCTTTTCAAAAATCATGGAGGAAAGAGAAGTTGCAAATCAATTAACAAAAAACTCAAGGGAAAAAATTGATAAACTTCTTCTCTGAAAAACTGCTCGAAATACTGATGTCTGTTGATAGGTACAAGATGCATTTTAACCATCTTATGATGATCTTCAGGTTAGACATTTGCAACCAATTTAGATAGCATACCAGAGGAATGACCTTCCCTAAGGCAGGGCAGTTGTTGGCAAGTATGATTAATTTAGCTTTGTCTTGCCTAATCATTTTCAATATAGTATCCAAGCACATATTTTCATAATCATCTGCACTCAAGTTCAAAGAGTTTCAGGACTTTTTCTAAAAGATAAATATTTACATTAGCAGAATATACTTTCATCATAAAGTATGACCTAAATCACCAACGGCCAGAAAGGTCCCATTAACTTAAATACCAAACACTCTGAGTCAAAGCCTTCAAAGCTGAAAAATTTTTGCCTCCATGACTAACTCAAACTTATTCTTTGAGCTTTTCAATTTTGACAATTTTGGGGGACAGAGATTGTCTTCTTTACTTCTGTGTATTCCCAGCACTTACCTGGTGCCTAGAATGGTCAGTGCTCAATACATGTTTGTGAATTATTAAAGTCACTATTGTGTACATGTTACCAAGTTCAAACTCATACTCCTCGCCATATGGCAGGCCAAAAAATCCAGAGACAAGCTGCCGGGGCAAGGAACAGCAACTTTGTTTGGAAAGCCAGCAGACCGAGAAGATGGTGGACTAATGCCCCAAAGTACCATTTTACCCAAGTTAGAATTCAGGCATCTTTTATATTAAAAGGGGAGGGGATGTGATTGGTTGTTGCAAATTCTTGATGTCAGAATCCGTTGTTCTTGCAGTTGTCCATGGAGGTGAGGTCATGATGTTCCTGTAAACCTCCAGCAAAACAAATATTATTCTCTGTTCTTCACTTTTTATTCTCTATATAAATGGAGAAGTGTTACACCTTTAAAGCTCAGAACCTTGAGAATGGGCTATCCTGTGTATTTCAGACAAACATTCTTAACTTGTAGCAAAAGCAATAGAACAAAGATTAAAATTAGGAGAAACAGATCCAATATGGAGTCAAATATGTTTTTCCCTATTACAATTTCTCACGGTCAGACATGATCCATTCCACAATTCTGTGGAGAAGAGGTCTAAATGAGGTGGTAGTTGTAGAAATTAAGAGATTTAGAAAATACTAAGATGGTTTTTAAAACTAAAAGCTTTAGAAAAATGAATATGAATGATTAGGGAAAGTTGTAGATGGAGAGTGACAGATTATGAAAAGTACGTATCACATTTTTTAAATACTTCAAAGGATGAAAAAAATAGAATAAACTTCATTTATAATAACTTCAAAACTTTATAGTAACTTCAAAATATAAATTTATTGTATTTGCCAGACTTTTCGGCCTTTAGATTTAAAAAACAAATCTGAAACTTGGAAATAGGCAAAAATAAACCAACTAGCCAAACAAACAAAAACCAAAACCAAAAAAGGGCTTCATATCTTTTCATTGTTTCATTTCATTACCTAGACGATCCTACAGAATTTTAAAAGAGATCTGTCCAAGAAATATTTTTATTCTCTAGGGCATGGTTTCTTAACCTCAAATATTGACATTTTGGACTAGATAATTCTCTATTGTCAGGCCTGTCCTGTGCATTGTAGGATGTTTAGTAACATTCCTTGCCTTTGCCTATTACATGCTAGTAGCACCTCCTCAATTGTGACAATCAAAATTATTTCCTCATATTGTCAAATGTCTTTGGGGGGTGGAGGGGGATTGCCTGCTTTATTAGTCAGTACCTTTGTTTTAACTGTTTATTGATTAGGGTATTTTCAACCCTGTAAGAGTAAATGTATATAATAATAATAATGGTGCAGTTGAAACTTTGATAAAGATGTAGTTGTTTTCTGCCCTGTAGAAAAAGTAACAGTTTTATTGCCTTGCGGGGAATTTTCCACTTCTATGTCTCATTTAGCAATGTTAACTACAGCATTCCTTCTCTCAGTGACTGTAAATAACTTGAACAAGTTTTACCATCCTTTTGGGGTTCTCATTAATGAGTTAAATAAATCTTTTGAGAAGTATTTTTTTACATTTGTGTGAGTCATGCATTTACCTTTTTGAAAAGCATAGATGAGTGAATGCTGGTCTCAATGTTCTACTTGCACAAGGGGACACCTTGTATTCAGATAGATAATTTTTAAAATATTGTTTTAGCTCCTCATCGACAGGTTTTTGCTGAGTTTAGAATTAGTGGGGTAGTCTGGTTTATCTACAGGGACTAATATCAACTAACAAATTTTCCATATGGCTTTGATGAGTTTAACCCTATGCTTGTTTCCTTCTTCCTCTCCTTCTCTAATTAGCTGTTCAAATTGCAAATTAAGTACTCCAAATCCTGTTTAAAACTGGTCATTTAAATTCATTCACCACGGTAAAAGACACTCATTGCTAAATTTTTTTCAATTCCTCGTGCCTCATTATTTTGTTTTCCTTTTGAAAACCAGTGGGTGCTACCGTTTTCTCCTCGGTCCAGGGCAGTGGTCCCGTGAAGGGATGCCGGATTACAAAACACGTAGAGGCGACTAGAACAGACCTATCAAATAAAAGTGAGTAAAACAGCAAACACCGAAGGTCTCCCAACCTCGCGCAGAGATGGCATCGTCTGCGGGGAAGTGGAAAGTGTGTGATTCCTTCGATAGCTCAGTTGGTAGAGCGGAGGACTGTAGAGTGGAGGTTTCAGGTATCCTTAGGTCGCTGGTTCGAATCCGGCTCGAAGGAGTTCGTGTTTTGGGTCTGTTTTTTTCCGTTTTGTGGTTCCCCCCAATCCCATCTCCACCTTTAAAAAGGCCTGAGGCAATTACATATACCCTCAATTACATATATTCTCACTGTACGTCTATTCAAGACTAATCTCATTGTGCAGCGAATATAATCTTCAAAATTATTATTCTCCGTAGGAATTACTAATACGCGCAATCACGCATCGCTCCTACAGTTCATAAAGAGCTGGTGCCGCAGAGAAGTCCCAAGCTCTGACAAGGCGACCAGAGATGGTCCACTAAGCTTGGGTTTGGACGACGTTGGGAGGGGCGGCCTGGATAGGAATAACGCTCACCAACGGATAGTAATTGGTGGGCCACGCGCGCCCTCTGGTGGTTGTAGAGTCCTGAGTCTCTCCGAAGGTTTTTGTTTTTTTCCCCAGGCGGATGCTCAATTACTGGCAGCCTCGCACAGCTCCTGGCACTACTCCCCCTTCTCCGTTTAATTATGTAAAGATGGTTCTCAACCATGGCTGAGGAAAGTGGGTGCATGTCAGAATCACCTGGGGCTATTTCACAAAGCGCCTATACTTGCGCCAATTTGGAGGTGGGACCCCGGACTCGTAGTTGTAAAAGCTCCCAGGTGATTTTTAATGTGTTGCAAGGTTCGAGAACCACTACAGAAGAGAAAACTTTTAGAAAAAAAAAAAATAGACAATGGGAAAACTGATGGAATTTTTTACCCACTTTGGGAATTAGCTCAAGAGGTAGAGTTCTCTCTTAACAATAGAAAGTATTTGCCAATTTAGAGCCAATCTTATTAAAATGTATTAACCCCACTTCTACTCTGTCTGAATAGTGAGATCCTGATTACCTACGGAAGAGTGCTCAACTACTAAGATATAAAACCAAAATAATGAAGAATTGTCTGAGGATTTTGTGCCTGGCAATTTCTTGTATTTTCCTTCCCATGTTTCACAACTTCTATTCTTTAAGCGATTCTCAAACTTTGGTGTGTATCAGAACCACCTGGAGACTTAACATAGAACACTAACGCCCAGGCTTGTTGAATTAGCCACTCTCAAACTCAGTTAGTGGTTTGAGAGCCACTGCCTAAAACACATTGGAAACTACCCGTATTAAGGAAACTGGTCTAAACTGGTAGCTCCCTTGCTCTTTGAAAGCGAATTGAGGGCAAAAGATTAAACAAGGAAAATGGTCCAATTTTCTTTTCCGAGATAACATTTGGGCTTTAGACGCAAAGTTAGTCCTAGACTGAGCTTCTCGCCAAGGCACCAAGGATTTCAATTTCCCTCCCATGACTGGACCATATTCTGCAATATTCCAGTGTCAGTGGTGGCAGCAGCTCCACCACCTACGTAGAAACAGCCAGTTGACTCCAGAAGAGGAATAGTGAACATAAAAAGAAACCTCAAGCATACCTAACTATGCTTTGGCTCTTCATAAATTCATTAAGAAATGGAAATCATTTGATCCAGTTGTAAGAACTTGAGGTTGTCTTCAGTAGGTCAGACATGCGGGAAATAGATTCTGAGAATGAAAAATGTAGTATTAGTAATACATAAAAAGTTGAAGTGTAGATTTGCAAATCCACCTGCAGAGACCAAAATTCAAATCTGCAAAACGAGAGAGAAATCCCAAAGAATCTAACCTTGTCTTTCCTATAACTGGAGACAAATGAGCTCAGGGTACATAGGTCTTGAAGGAGAGGGCATCAGTATTACATGGGCCCTTGTTATCTGGTAATGTTTTAGCAAGGCATTTATTTATAGAAGCATGGAATAAAGACCAAGTGTAGGCAGAGCATAAAACTGGAGAATGCGGGCGTCGATCCCGCTACCTCTCGCATGCTAAGCGAGCGCTCTACCATTTGAGCTAATTCCCCGTCCTCGTGAGCGTCTCCGCCTCCATTACTCACTTTCATATCTGAAAGTAGCTCAGAACTCTGGGCTACCTCAGTTTGCAGTTGGCGTTAGCCAACAGGACGAAGTTCGGGTCATCAAAGAGCCCGTGGCGCGCCACCTACAACATGTTCTACGATGCTGGACCCTATCTGGAGAAAACTGGCTAGTGCAGATGGAACAGGGCGTGGAGTTCACAGAAACACCTGTCTTCGAGATTGGGCAACAGTTTAACACTGGGATTATATCTACGGAAAACGGGAACTTGAAGGAAATTGCAGGTGTATCCAGGAAGGCTAATCAAGTTTCTTAAACAATGAGCCCAGGCTTTTGACCATCTCAGTAGTTCCTGCCAATCCCTGCACCCCTAAATTTTCGATCAGTTGCCTCTGCTAGTCCCGGAAACAGATTCTGCAGAGTTCCTGCGAATATCCCCTAAGATTCGCTTTCTGTCTGGCTTTTTAAAATACCACAGTCAGTGGGCACAAGACCATGAGGGAGCACGAGTCCCAGTTAACTTCTCCCTTCATTCTGGCTTCTGTAGCCTCGATTTCGAGCAAAGTAATTTCGGTGAATGAGGTCATGAGGGTGGGATCCTAATCCCATAGGATTACTATTCTCATTAGGGGAGACACCAGAGAGTTCTCTCTCTCAAAACTAACAGTTCTCACCAGGAACTGAATGGCTGTCATCTTAATCTTGGACATCCTAGACTCCAGAACTGTGAGAAAATGAATTTCTGTTATTTAAGCTACCCAGTCTGTGATATTTTGTCATAGCACCCTGAGCAGACCAAGCCACTCATCCTTCTGTAATCTGTCTTGTGAGAAAAGAGGTGGGACTCTAAACCACTCTGCTGATTTACTACGTGGCTCCATGTTAGGCTTTGCCAAAAGGGAAGCTAGAGGCAGGATGCAAGGCTGGAGGAGGAGGGAAAAAATTGGACTTGTCTTTTCTGTTTCCTTTCTGGGAGTTTTCTGTTCCTCTAAGTATCACCCCAGGAATACTTCTGCATGGCAATAGAGGATTTCTGTAGCAGCAATTGAATCCAGCATCATCCTGAAATTTCACAGCTCTTTGACATATCTGTTGTTTTCCATCTTATATTCAAGGCACAGACAGGAGGACATTTGACAATGCCAAGAGAAACTCCACTTCCTAGGATCCCTTCTCCCCAGCTGCTAATTCTGTATTGGGTTAGGAACATGTCAAGTTACTGGATAATATTTTCTTAGTTTCCCATGGAAAGGGGTTTAATTACTGAGTTCAGTATCAACTATGTGCTCTCGGTCTTCCTACTAGAAGGCATTGGCAATTGCCATTTGAAGAACAACTTGAATTTTTTTCAATAATATCGTTTTGTAGAAATAATATAGTTTTGTATAAATTTGCTGAAATAAGCACAGACATTTTATAGAGAAATCCACCTAAACTTTTCCTTAAGTATATTGCCAAAGAAAGCCTTTTCTCTCTAGATAAGTTAGCATATTCCCCATAGGTGTCTATTTCGGCCTTAGGCACAAGAAACAGCATAAGGCAATCTCTGTTGAACCTTGATATTTGATGATTTTCTTTGAAAAAAGAATATGTACATTTGCATTTAAAAGTTTTAGGGGTTTTTGTTTCACTTTAATTGCTTATTAAAATAACTATAATTTTATAGTTATGCAATATCATATGAATCACCAGAATTATTTATCCAACTAAGAAGATTTACACAAACACACACCACTCCACATATTTCATCATTAGAGCTATGAATATATGCAGTTTCTCATTAGATTTTCAGAAAGGAGAATCACAATGGTACCAAAATGCACTGGATATGGCTCTGTTTACAACTTTGGGGTCCTCTTCAACCCAGTTGTCTGTATTTATGGTACCATATCATTTATCGAGCAAACCTAGAGACTTTTGAGAGAGAAAGGAGAAGGTAATTAGAGGGGACCGGAGGAAATCGGGTGTAATCCAGAGGGTTCACCCTAGCTGTATAATACTTGGAGAGGTGGACATGGGATGCCGGTACGGTTTTTATTTTGGGATGTGCATAGAATAATATCATAATGTCTTAAATGTACAACCCAATGGATTGTACATATTTATTAAACCCATGAAACCAACAACCCAGATCATTACATAGAACACATTCAGTGTCTAAAAAGACTGCTTAAGCTTGATTGTATTTTTAAAAGGAAAGATGAGTATTATCAAAGTAGAAACCATCTGGACAGACATATTTTAGGGATTCTGAAAAGGTATCGCTGTGTGGTCCTTCGATAGCTCAGTTGGTAGAGCGGAGGACTGTAGGTTGCACAACTAGGTATCCTTAGGTCGCTGGTTCGAATCCGGCTCGAAGGACAAGAATTTTGAAGGTGAAGACCAAAACGATAAACCAACCACTCATGTTAGACCTGACCAAAAACCAAAGCCCTTTAAGAATGGCTATTTCTGTTCAAATAGGATCAAGATTGAAAAATAAAAAAGTCCTAAACACACTAGTGTAAGGTGTTTGCTTTCAGCTGTGTGGTGAAAATCTAAGTTTTCAGTTTTCACTTGTGAAATTCACACTTCTCAACACCTCCGGCTCCCCCCTTCTCAATACCATCTTTGTTTCCGCTCCTGATCATCAGATGCGGTTATTATTCCTATTTCCCTCTCCCTCCCTGACCTGAGTTAGAGGTTGGGCTCCTGCAGTGTCCACACCTGACCAAAGACCCGGAGGCAGCGTCCAGGATGGAGTCTGGTTGAGAAGCAATGTGAGAAGGGTGGGGAATGGGAGGGGCGCCCTGCCCCCAACGTTTTCACTTTAATTTTTTATTGAAGATTAGGATACTCGATGGCCTTTGGGGTCCTCTGTTAGGCTGGTGATTTTTGAAGGTTTTCTTTTATTAGAGACAATTTCAAGCATAACCCAATGTAAAAATAGATAATAGTATATTGAACTTCATCGTACCCTTACCCAGATACAACCACCATTTTTGCACCAACTACCCCAAATATACACCCTGCCCCAGCCTCTGATCTTTCCACGTAAATCCAAGAAATGTGTTCTCATTTCGCCCACTGTTGTATTTAGAAGAGGTCGGTGTTAAGGATGAAAAAGAATCAGCTTCTCCCCTAATCCGACCTCACACACACACCAGAAGTGGAGGGCAATTTACAAAAAGTTGCCTCCCTTAAAATTAACAAATAATTCGCGAGTGAAAAAATGAGGAAAGCGTGGCATCCGGGAGGTGAGGAGGACGCCGGGGCTGCTCTTATCTTAGGAACGTAAGCGGGACCCTCCAGAGAAAAACTGTCAAGCCTGTATTGCATGTGGGGTCATATCTGCCACCTGCTTCAGTGCGTCTCGACAGCTCAAAGTAGGTTCTAGTTGGAATAAAGAAAAATGTATCTGAGGCCCAGAAGGGCGGTGTATATTAATAAATAACATAACCATGAATAATAAGTGGTAAAAAAGAGTCCCAGTGCGGCTCTGTCAGTCAGCCTTGGGGCGCCTTGAGGGTGCGGATGGCGCCCCCTGCTGGCACATCCTCCGACGACCACACATGCCCGAGTGGGAGCGGCCTAAGCTGGGAAAAGTGCCGGGGATGCGGTGTAGGGATAGCGCCCAGGGCCGCCCTCGAGGCCGGAATCGCAAGGACCTGGTCTGTTTCTGCGGTTTTGTGATCTGAGAGGAAACCTGTAAGGACAGGACCTGGAGAGGAGTTGTGATTGCGCCCCTTGAGGGTTGCGGGTGATGGAAGGAATGTTCACATATTGAGGTATGGGATGGTCATTCCGGCCTAAAGTGATTTAACATGAACTTCATTCTAATCAAATAGACTGTTTTGGGGCCTAATATACAGTGTACATCTGCTTTAACCATGGAAGAAAAGAATGCAACTAAAAATCAAAATGGAGTAACTGTGGTTCAGGCATTCAAAATGGAGCTGGGTGGCCATTGTGACTGTGGTTTCAGATCCATTCCTGCATTACGGAGAACTTGAGTTTTCTGAACTATATCAAACTCAAGGACACATTTAACTGTTCTTTAAAACAATGTCTGCTAGCAACTGCCAGATGCAACCTTATGGTCTCAAAGTCTCCCCTGGTAACTATGCAACTATTTCAGACTCCAACCAACCCTAGCTTAACAAGCACCCTTATTCTTGCCAGCTCCAATTATAATTCTTAAAAAAACAAATTATGTAATTATGCCGGTTTTGCCTTTATAAGCCTTCCCCACTTTGTATTCTGTAGGAACACAATTCAAGTGCTTCTTGAATCTGTCTCCTGGGCTATAGCTCTCAGTTTAGCTAAAATAAAACTCTTTTCTATTCCTACTGTATACATTGTTTATTGAATATGTCCATCAAAGCATGAGAAAATTGGGATTTCTAGAGGCCACCTACTGGGACCCAGCTGGGTGGCGTCCTCCACTTCTCCTACAGGTGAGCTGGGGAGAAGAAGCCAGAAGGAGGGAGCCAGATCCAATGCAAATCTGCCTGTGTGGACCCTCCAGGTTCCAAGTGAGGCAGCTTTGGTAGACTCACTTATTAAATGTTGATTCTTCAGGATTTTCTTCATAATTTGCCGTGTCATATGCAAATAGAGACAGTTTTACTTTTTCCTTCTAAATCTGTAGGACTTTATTTCTCTTTCTTGCCTTTTTACGCTGGCTAGAACCTCCAGGACAATGTTGAGTAGAAGTCATGAGCATAGATATCCTGTGCTAGACCTGATCTTAGGGCCAAAGCATTCAGTCTTTCACCATTAAATATAATGTTAACAGTAGGTTTTTAAACGTCTTTTACAGTTTGAGGAAATTCTGTTATATTACTAGTTTGCAGAAATTTCATCATGAATGTATCCCAACTTTGTCATATGCTTTTTTCTGTATCTGTTGAGATAATCATATCATTTTTCTTTTTTAGTCTGATAATAAGATGATTACATTGATTAATTTTAAAATAAGTTCTAACCTACACTTCAATGTTTCACCTCCTTTAATTTTTTTAAAGTTTCTTTCCCATTTTTAAAAAATAAGATAAATTTATATAGTGATGCTTTATAGTGCATCAGTAAATTTTGACAAATGTATACAGTCATATAAGTACCACACAATAAAGATATAAAATAGTTACATCACCCTTGCCCCCCACGCACACATTTCCCTATGCTCCTTTAAAAGTTTATTCCTCCCCCTAAATTCTACCCTGGTAATAACTGATGTTTTCTGTCCCTGTAGTTTTGTCCTTGTAAGAATGTCATATGAGTAGAATAATACAGTATGTAGCCTTTTGTATTTGGCTTCTCTTATTCAGCATAATGCATAGGTGATTTCTCTCTGTTGTTATGTTTACAGAGAGCTTGCTTCTTTTTATTGCTGAGTAGTATTCCATTGGAATATTAAGGCTGCCTGTAAGCTTTAGGAGAACTGTCTAGGACAACCATTAGCAAGTTGAGAAAGTGCTAAGACAGTAGGGAAGGAACAGAGTGAGAGTAGATTGTAATAAAGTGAAGATGATGCACTTCTGGGCATGATCCGGGAGAATAAGACTTACCCGGAGATCTGTTCTGAGCTTGCGTCTGGAGCAGGATAGAGAAGGGTAGCTCTGACACCAGACTCTGAAAGAAGAGAAGACAGGACAAGGTGATCTGTAAGTCTAGTGTGAACAGGTGTGGATTACTTGCCTGTGTATCCCCAGGCGGCTGTCAGGGGTAACAGCTTTCCAGGCCGATGGAATCGCAACTTTAAAGGCCCTGCAGTGGGAATCTTCAGCTGAGATTAGTTTATAGGTAAAGGAACTAGTTGTCAAGATCAGCTATTGGAGTTTTTCAGACTAAAATCAGCTCTGTAATGCCATCCGACTATGAGAGGCCCTGGGATCTCAAATGAGCACTTGTCCTTATAGCACTTAATATGTGGAACAGACCGTCTCACACAGAAACCACCTGCTTCTCTAGGATTTCTCCACTCTGGCTTCTCACATTTTCCCAAGATTAAGTTATATTTTTGGAAAGAAATGTACTAGGCCATATATTAGTTTCTCATGGAAAGGAACTTAATATTCTGTATTGCATGCATTTCTCATGGAAACACTGGACAGGACGTTTGGAAGAAAAATTTGTTATTTTTTCAAGATTAAAGTTACAGAGAACTTTGATTTTAATAAGCAATGATCTTTTTAGATAAGTTCACCAAAAATCTTTTCCATAAATGTATCATTAAGAAAAGTCTGTGAGGATGGCTTCCTGTTTTTTTCATCAGTGTTCATTCCTGTCTTGGGTGCCAGGAAGCTGAATGCCACTATAGGCACTCATTAGCAATGCATGACAGCATCCCTATAAATGGAATGTCCATATTACTTTAAAAAAAATTTAGGAGAGGTATGTTTCATTTACTTGACCCACTATAATTGCGCAATATGAGCCACACATTTCTGAACCACCCCCACCCCCACCACTAAGAAGATAGTAACTCTGCTTCAAGACAATAAGTCCCTCTTCAACTCAATTGTCTATATTTAGGGAAACCTTATCATTTATCGCTCACTTTTTATTGAGAAAAGAGGCGCTAAGCGGCTGGGACAGAGGAGTAATAAGGGTGATGGTCCTACCTGTATTACACCCAAGGGAGCAGGACAACGAACCAAAGCACAGATCTTTAGTGTTCAAGGAAGGGCATTAATTTTTAAATATACTTCTGTAGTCACTACTCATATCAGTTTTAGAATATTTCCAAGACCCTGGAAAACTTCACGTTTGCCTCTAGTTTTGAAATAAAATTCTGGTCATAACAAAAAAACCATTAGGATAAACATTATTTAAAGCATTCTAAAAAATAACTTCCACTTCCTTCGATAGCTCAGTTGGTAGAGCGGAGGACTGTAGACATTGAATGTGGTCATCCTTAGGTCGCTGGTTCGAATCCGGCTCGAAGGACTTGACCTTTTGAAAGCTCCGTACACCCTTTTGAAAGGTTGTCATTGACACTGCTGTCCTGGAAACTCAGAACACGAAAGAAAACTTGAACAGCTAGCAGTCATTTGTGCTCACAGATGACCATGCAGGAATGAATAAATAAGTGATCCTCAGCTACAGTGGACTATAAAAGTTGCTTCACCGAAGGTCAAGAAGGTCGCCAAAGGAAGACGGGGTCTCCAGGAGACTTACTTCTCACGGAGTTGAGAAGAGGTCACGGGGAGTGTGGAGAATGGGAAGGTCTCCCTGCTACCATGGTTCTGCCTCTTCAGCTCAGAAGTAAAGTCACTTTGGCTATCCTGGACCTCTGATCCTGCTCTCACGCTTTGAATCTCCCGGCTGACCCGGGATCCACTTCCGCCCTCTGCACTAGGCCTGGACTTGCCCGCACCGTCCAATCCAGTCCTTTCATTTGTCATTACCCCGACAGGCCCCGCCCCATCTACGTAAGCCGTCGCAAACGGTGCGCGTCAGAGGCACGGCGCTTTACGGCTGTCCTGCTCCACTTAACGGCAAGCATGGCGGCAGAGGACTCGGATAAGGGAGTCTCCGATTTGGATCCTGTAGAAGGAATAGACCAGAAACCAGACGCAGAGGAGGAACAAGAGGAGACCGAAGAGGCGGCTGGCGGCGGCAAGAAACGGGTAGTGCCGGGTATTGTGTACCTGGGCCACATCCCACCCCGCTTTAGGCCTTTGCACGTAAGGAACCTACTCAGCGCCTACGGCGAAGTCGGGCGCGTTTTTTTCCAGCCAGAGGGTGAGTGCTTGGGACGTAGTGGTGAGGGAAGGAGGGTGATGCTTGCTGGCGGTGTGCGTGCACGCCGGTCCTGTTACCTCGCCTGCGTGGGTGCTGGGCGCTGTCGCGGCCCGGGGGCCGGCGTCCCGCTTCTTTGGTAAATCCGTAGCACATGTCTCCTAGGAGGCAGGCATGGGGTTTGAGTAGCGCAGTTTGCCTAGCTGAGCCTTAATTCTCGGATAGCTAACTTTTGGATTTTAATCTCGTCTTTGGCCACCCCTCTTTCCTGAGTCTAATTTACCAGTTTGTTAAGTGGGTACAGCCTGAATTAAGATCTCTGGCTTTTTCACAAAACTGAACCTATCCTTTAGTCATTGAGGCCCGGATCAAGAAAAGGTATACAATCAGCTGCCCCCAGTTCCCACAGAGACACTAACTGGAATTGGGGCTGGGGGCCTGTGCAGGTTTTAAATAGAGTGTTTAGGGCAGACCTGTTAAAGGAGTTGACATTTGAGTTAAGGAATGAGTTAGACAATGGTGAAAGGGTGGACTTTGCAGTTACCAACTTCCGGGCAAAGACCTTGAAGTAGGATCCTGGCCGGCGGGCAGGTTTGCAGAATTGGCGATTAGGAGGTGCAGCTGAGTGGGTGCTGCGTCGGCTTACTTCACCACACCGCTCTCTTTGGCTCGCAGACGGGTTCGTGAGGCGCAAAAAGAAGGCAGCGGCGGCCTCCGCTGCGGGAGGCAAAAAGCGATCCAAGTACAGCAAGGACTACACCGAGGGCTGGGTGGAGTTCCGCGACAAGCGAGTAGCCAAGCGTGTGGCGGCCAGTCTACACAACACACCCATGGGCTCCCGCAGGCGCAGCCCCTTCCGTTATGACCTGTGGAACCTCAAGGTGAGGGGATTGGCTTGTCTCATCCTCCCACTTTTCCACACCCAGCCCAGGAACCTTATAACCTCTTGTTGGCCTCGCCCCACCCATCTCTTCTCCATCCCTGGCCTTCCCTACCCAGATCTTTTCTTGTTTTCCTGTCCACAGTACTTGCACCGTTTTACCTGGTCCCACCTCAGTGAGCATCTTGCCTTTGAGCGCCAGGTGCGCAGGCAGCGCCTAAGGGCTGAGGTTGCCCAGGCCAAGCGTGAGACTGACTTTTATCTTCGAAGTGTGGAGCGTGGTCAGCGTTTCCTTGCCAACGATGGGGACTCTACCCGCCCGAATGGCTCCTGGACCTTTGCCCAGCGTCCTACTGAGCAGGAGCTGAGGGCCCGGAAGGCAGTTCGGCCAGGAGAACGTGAACGGGCTCGCCTGGCTAATGCCCAGGACCAGGCCCGTTCCAACCGAGGGCTTCTTGCCAGGATCTTTGGAGCCCCTCCACCCTCAGAGAGTATAGAGGACTCCTCACTAGTTAGGAACTCTTGAGGGGCAAGGAGGCCCTTTCCCCCTCCTGGCCCAGCCCTGATAAAGAATACCTGGGTGGACATTTTATTGTGTTTCTCAAACCAGGAGTCTCTGGTAAATGCTCAGACATAGAAGTTTTGTAGGCCTCTCCTCTCCCCTCCAGCTCCTGTACATGCCTGGTTGAGGCACTTAATTCATACTAGCTGATTATGACTACTGAGATGCCTGTTTTGTCTTGTTTGATTCTTGGCTGCCTGCCTCCTGACCATTGGGGCCCTCTAAAAATTCTACTTTCTGGCCCCAAGAAGAGTGTTTACTTTGAGCTACAGTGATAATGGCTAGTCCAGACAGCTATTTACCAGCCGCAGGTACCGGGCAGCAGCAACATCCTTTTTATTTAGAAAAAAACTAATAGGGATGGGGGTTAATGGGGTAGGAGTGGCTTGGGAGCCACCTTCCAAATATATTTATAGAAAAGAAAAAATATATGTATATATTTTTGTATGCTTTTATGGGAGTTGGAGATGGTCACTGGATAAATTCCAACTTCCATCTGTGTCCCATTCACTCACCTTCACTCCATCTCCTGGTCTCAGACTCACCTTTCCCCGCTTCAACCTGGACCCTTTTCTATCTATCTAATCAATTTCTTAGGCCATGTTATTCATAGTTATCTAATTCAGCATTTACTCAGTCACTATATGAGGACATAGAGTGACAGTGGGTAATAATATATGGCCCTTGGTGTAAGTCTTATAGACCACTAAACAGATGTTTAAGACATAAATGTATAGAAACATTGCATGTGTATAAGGGATAGAGTGGAGCCATGGGAAGACATGGTTGACTTTGTCTGGGAAGGTAAGTGGTGCTCTTAATGTGGAGCTGATTTCCAAACAGAGTCTTCAGAGATAGGTCAAATTTTCACCAGGTATTTCAGATTGTTCCTGAAAAGTGAACAGAATGTTGAAAGAGCCCAGTATTTATTCCTATAATTGCAACAAAGCTCCATGGATGGAGTGTTGGGTTCAAACCACTGTAAAGGCAGGCAAAACCTAGGAGGTAGTTATGCACAAATGATGCCCTTCTGGTTCATTTACACATATTTTCTGTGCTTGGACAAGGGAAGGTTCACAAACAACATGCAAAGCAGCTCTGCTGGTGTCAAAATCCATGTAAGCCACTAAGAGGTATCACAATAAACTAAGAAAAATCTACATACAACCTCATAATAGATTAAAACTCTGGTCAATATCCAGGCTTTTAGACTTACAGGCAGTGTTAGAGTGATAATAATTTGAGTTCTGCTTTGCTGTTTGCTTTCTTAGGTCTTTTTCCTCATCTTTTTTTCATTGTCATCAATTATCTATCTATTTGGATGAAATGAATTCATTCACCTTGGCTCTAAAATAACCTAGCCATGTTAAGACTTCAGTTTGATAGGTGCAGTTTATTTGGGAGAATTAAAAAATCATACAATAAAAAATTATGGTCTGTTTGGTGTGACTTTTCTCACAATCCTTATGCCTCTCATACCCAGCACACAAACATATCTTTGTAACATTATCCTGTTCTTGTTTTCTGTGTTCATTTCTTGTGAGTTTGTTTGTTTTGTGAGTTTGTTTCATGTGGATTGTTTCCTTAGGTCATGTGTCTCCCAGATGAACCAGGAAGATCCAGTCTCAGAATCTGACAAGCTGTCATTCATTTATTCACAGCTCTAAGTGCCCATTGTCACCTTTACTAGATGAAGGGAGTACCAAGGTGAAGAAATTTCTTCCTTTTAAGTTGCTAACAGCTTAGAAAGTAAAACACATGTAGGGCTTAATAATTTCTTGAATGAATGAAGTTGTATATCCAGGCTGGTTGGCATTAGATATCAGTATATTCAAGGTGAGCATTTCAGGCTCAAGTTTAAACAGTTCTGCACAAAGAGCTCACACTTGGGGGTAGGTAAGCTGGGTAAGTCACAGAGTGAGGAATGAAAATACAAATGGGTACAAGAAAATCAGTTTCCCAGGAACAGTAATCTTGATTCCCTCTAAATTCTAAGCCCTTTGAAGGCTGGAAAATACCTTTTTTACGCTTCAAAATTTGTTCCCATTTGAACAGCACTTAGTTTTCTGTATGAGTTATTTAATACACAGCCATACAAAATCATTATCCCCACATTTCCATCATTAAAACCAGGATTAGATGTGACACAACTTGCCACTTAATATTATTACCATCATCTTTCCCAATTGCTTTCGCAAACGTGCATATGATAAATGCTTATTGCATGAATCTCATGTGACATAAGCTTATAGACTAGAGAGTGAAGAGTTACAGCAGTTATGAATGGATTTATCTAATACAAAGAGTTGTAAACTGGGTGGTTTAACTCTCACCCGTCCTCTATATAATTACACTAAGTTATGAAACCATTGTGCAATGCATACTCTGAATCAACTTAGTTTCACGCCATCTAAGAAGCTGGGATCCTGCATTTGCCAGAACAGTAGATCAGTAAAATGAGCAAGGGCTTCTGGCCAAAGAGGGCTTCTGGCCAAAGAGAGTAAGAGGGCTTTAATAGGGTATGTCTAGGCATGTGAAATTATTCCTAAAAATATCCAAAAGTCACAGAGCACTTCCTCAGTTTACTTTTCCGTGATTTCTCATATCTCTGGAAATTGTCTTGCTGTTTTCAGAGTTGAAGGGAAAAACCCTTCACGTAATCCTCAGCGATGTGCCCTATTCCCCGAAGAGAGTTGATGTTTTGGCAGATTGAGGTCCAGTACAATTGGTCCCCGACTTACGACGATTCAACTTAAAATTTTTCAACTTTAGGATAGTGAGAAGGCAGTTCACATTCAGTAGGAACTGTACTTCCAATTTTGAATTTTGATGATTTTCTTGGCTAGTGATAAGTGGTGAGATACTCTCTCTTGGTGCTGGGCAGCCACTCAATCATAAGCCATTCTGTTTTTCACTTTCAGGACAGTATTCAATAAATTACATGATATACTCAACACTGTATTATGAAATAGACTTTGTGATTTTGCCCAAGTGTAGGCTAACTTAAGTGTCCCTAGCATGTTTAAGGCAGGCTAGGCTGAGCTATGTTGTTCAGTAAGTTAGGTGTATTAAATGCATTTTCAAGTTACAGATGTTTTCAGCTTAGATGGGTTTAACTGGTGTAACCCCATCCTCAGTAGAGGTGGATCTGTATTAGATTTCCCAAACCTCAAAGAAGGGATCTCGCCTCTGATTCCCAGCAAAAGCGGTAATCTTCCCTTTTGGTAAATTACATCCGCCGCCCTCGCGCCTATACAAAACTCTATCTGAGACGCTGAGTAATAACAAAGCCAGGGGAACGAAATGGGAAGAAACGGATAAAACTGTTCTTTGTTAGGCTCTAATTTTTGAAAAATGTAAACAACATCCTGAATACTCCTGAGACTTTAACTAAGCGAGGAAACTCGGATGATCTAGTAAAATACAAAAGTCACCGTAAACCAGATATCCCCGAGGGGGCCTCCGCCACCCGCCTTGGCGGTCCGATGTCCGACCCAAGTAGCTGATTCAGGTAGAGGTGACGCAAGCTCATTGTGGACAGCAAGCTCTGCAGGCCTTTGCCCGAGTGGCCGCGGCTGCTCTTCGCAGGGTGGGCTCTACTGGATGTACCAACCCAACCGAGGGAGATAGAGTCTGGTAACAAAATTAGAAGCTACGTCCCGAATAACCGGATTGCGCTCACACCTGATGGCATGCCAAAGGGGTTCGGTGAATTTTATTTAATTAACCTATCCCAAAGACGACTGGAGGAGGCGTGTTAGTTCGATTTTCATTTAGTTTATGAAAACAAAAAGGATCTGACAGTATCAGATACAGTCTCGGAATTAAAACACACGCATCGTCTTCAAGCACAAGAAACCGTCCCTGGGTGGGCTTGAACCACCAACCTTTCGGTTAACAGCCGAACGCGCTAACCGATTGCGCCACAGAGACAGGGATAGTAAAAGTTTTCTTTCCCAATAATATCATTTTATTTTTTTTCCCTTTTAAAAGCTATATTTTAGAAATGTACCTTTTACTGGCTATAAATATTGGGAAAATGTTCTCTTCTTGATTTTCGTTGTTCCCATGTTAATGGTGTGTTTTAAACACAGACGTTTTAATAATGTAGATATTCTGAGAGAGGAAAATCAGAGTTTTGATGGGGCAGAGAGTGGGATGCGGGACTGTTGACTGTTTACTCGAATAGGTGTGAGCATAATCTAAGGAAAGACATTAGGACAGAATTTATTCTCAGTTCAAAGATAGGGTTTTCGCTAATAATTCATTGACGAGGAAGCCCCTGGAAGGATCCTGAATACATGAAAATATATTAAATGGGAAAGACACCAGGAAGAGCAATGAGGAAGGGGAAAATATTCGGGAAAATGTTGAAAGGTTCTGCGATGGATCCCAGAATTATCAGATAAAGGGGTAGGTAGTTCCTGGGAAACAGGATACTCTCATGGTACCAAAGTAGCATCACAGAGATCACTTGCTAATTGTAGAGACTAAAATCTTTACGGATAAGAGACTATATATCTCCACTTAAGCTAGGGATCAAATTTAGCATCATTAACAATGGGACAAATTAACCCTATGTGCTTCCTGATGAAGTCACAGGAAGTACACAGTATGAACCATTTAATATTCTGGCCAAGAAGATTTAACTTGGATCCATTCAGACCTTTGGACATGATTTCTAGCCTATAGTTGCTTCATGTAGCTACTGCTGTGTAACAAGATACTGAAAAAGTCAATGGCTATGTCAGGATTCTCCAGAGAAGAACATTTATAGTAAATCTCATCTCCCCCCACCTTCCCCCTCCTCTCTCTCTCTCCTATTTGTCATCTCTCTATCTAATTGGCTTATGTGTAGAGTCATCCAGCAAGGTGGACACTCAGGCAGGATTTCTGTGTTATAGTCTTGAGACAGAATTTCTTCTTCAGGAAACCTCAGCTTTTACTCTAATAAGCCTTCAAGTAATTGGATGAGATTCATCCACATTATTCAAAGTAATCTGATTTACTTAAATTCAGCTGATTGTAAATGTTAATCACACCTATAAAATATGTTCACAGTGCAATCTAGACTAGTGTTTGACCAGACAACAGGGTGCCATAACCTAGTCATGCTGACAAATAAAATTAAACTTTACAGCAGCTTAAAAACACAAGCATTTAATATCTTGTTCATAGGCTACAGGTTGGCTGGGGCGACTCTGCACTTATTAGCAAAAATGATGAATGTCTTTTTCTCTTTTTAACTGATTAAGTTATTCTCTTGTATGCATGATTTCATTCCACTTTCCATAAGATGATTTCCCTTATTTTTATGATTTCTGAAACTCAGTATTTTACACCCTAACTTTCATTTTTTCCCAAACTATTGCTTTAGAATTTTGTTGCAGAATTTTATTGTATTTGCCATATCTATCATATTAGTGAACATGTATGATTCTTCAGTGTCGTTGTCTACACTATCTGCACAGTCACCCACGTACATACATGCACACATACAAATCTACAACACACAAAAAAGCAGGTGGATCTCCTCTTTTTTTTTCCTTTTTAAATGAAACTGTCAGTTTACAAAATGTCAATTTCTGGTGTAAAGCATAATGTTTCAGTCACATATTTACATATGTATATTCCTTTTCATATTCTGTTCATTATAAGTTACTACAAGATATTGAATATAGTTCCCTGTGCTATACAGTAGAAATTTGTTGTTTATCTATTTTATATATAGTACTTAGTATCTGTAAATCTTGAACTCCCAATTTATCCCTCCCCACCCCATTTCCCCCCTGGTAACCATCAGTTCATTTTCTATGTCTGTGAGTCTGTTTCTGTTGTAAATAAGTTCATTTTTGTCTTTTTTAAATTTTAGATTCCACATATAAGTAATATCATATGGTATTTTTCTTTCTCTTTCTGGCTTACTTCACTTAGAATGATGATCCCCAGGTCCATCCATGTTGCTACAAATGGCATTATTTTATTCTTTTTTATGCCTGAGTAGTATTCCATGGTTTAAATATACCACAACTTCTTTATCCAGTCATCTGTTGATGGACATTTAGGTTGTCTCCATGTCTTGGCTATTGTGCTGCTATGAACATTGAGGTGGATGTATCTTTTCGAATTAGTGTTGGATCTCCTCTTGATTAAGGATTCTGGAGTCATTGAAAGAACCAGCCTCCCACAATCCCAGGTATGTTAGTTGGAATCCAAGTTCCACTTGCCCTAACACTGGGCAAAGTTCTTGGACCTTCATGGAGAGCTCAGCAGAGTGTGGTGAAAGTGGAGACTGAGTCAGTTGAAATCAGTTCCCAGGTTGTACTACCTCAATTCTGCTTTGCATTTGGCCACCAGGTGGGAGGAGTGTGTGTGTGTGTGTGTGTGTGTGTGTGTTCACTGTGAGGGGTATGTATTGAAGTGGATGTGTACAGCCTGCAGATGGCTAGCAGGCTGGAGCCAGAGACTGCATTTATGTATGTGGATGAGTTCTAAAGAATTGGTGGGGGGGCTTGACAGTGCTACTTAAGGATAAAGTGAAGTCAGTGGGAGTTGGTGGTTTGTGTAGCTATCATTTTTTAAAACAGTTAAGAGCCTATTGAGGTAAGTTTGAAAAATCAGCCATCTGTATTATTTTCTGCTCTAGATGAGCAAACATTGTAAAAAAAATTTTCAGGCATTTTGTCTTATTAAAAGGGAATATGAAGAGGTAGAGTCATTTTTAAGGAAGAAAGCCTCAAGAACAAACTTTCATAACCACTAAGCCTAGAGCTGGAAGCAACCAAAATGTCCTTCATTAGGAGGATGGCATGTGGCACATCCAGACAATAGAATATCATTCAGTGCTAAAAGGAAATGAGCTATCAAGTCATGAAAAGGCATGGAGATAAATGCACACTACTAAATGAAAGAAAATAATCTGAAAAGGCTTCTCTATGATTCAAACTACACAACATTTGGGGAAAAGGAAAACTACAGAGACAGTAAAAAGATCAGTGGTAGCCAGGAGGGAGCATAAATTTATCAATTTTTACTTTTATAGATTGTGCTTCTGGTATTAAGTTGAAGAATTCTTAGCCTGGACTCATGTATGTTCTTTCTCAGTAGTTTCATAATTCTTTTTACAGGTTATTACACCCAATCCAAAAAACCTCCAACCAAATGCCAGCAAGAACATGCCTATAGTTAAACAAAATTAGATTTATTTAGTTTTCTGAGGCAAAGGAGAATGTGCCCCGGGGAACATTTGAGAACATTTCAGTGAGGAAGATATGGGAGGGTTGCTTGTTTGTTTCACTGACAAACACATATAATATGTGTGTGTATTTGTTGCTAAATCTGTGAGAATTTGTTTTTCATAAATAAATGTGCAAGAGAGAGGGAAAGGAGTTATGAAAGGAAAAAAATCCCTGTAAACCATTATCCAGTTTACTCTCTGGACTTCTCCTTCCCTACTGCCTTACTGAATGCTTTTGCCACGTCTTTGTTCCGGAGGCTGTAGATAAGAGGATTCAGCATGGGAGTGAGAATGGTGTAGAAGGTCGACACCGTCTTGTCCTGGGCTGGGGAACGATTGGAAGTGGGCCGCATGTATATGAACATAGCTGCTCCATAGTACATCCCCACAACGCTAAGGTGTGAAGTACAGGTGGTGACAGCCTTGTGACGACCTTCCCCAGAACTCATGCGAATGACAGTTATAATTACACGTGTGTAGGAGATGATGATGAGTGATAAAGGGAAGAGGAGCATTACTACACAGCAGATGAAAATGAGTGTTTCAAATGTGGAAGTGTCTGTGCATGAGAGACGTAGGAGTGCTGGGACATCACAGAAGAACTGGGATATTTCTCGGGAGCCGCAATAGGAGAAAGACAAAGTAGCGGCTACCTCAACAATCCCATCGAAGACACCAAGGGTCCATGAAGAGGCAGCCATGAGTCCACAGAGTTTCCGGTTCATGAGATTGGGATACTGAAGTGGGTAGCAAATGGCAACATAGCGGTCATAGGCCATGACAGCCAACAGGAAACACTCAGCACCAAGGAGGGACACATAGAGGAATATCTGGGTTTCACATCCTGCTACAGAAATGGTCTTCCTGCCAGACAGGTAGTTGCAGGCCATTTTGGGTACAGTGGTGCAGATGAGCATGAGGTCCATGAGGGAGAGTTGGCTGAGGAGGAAGTACATGGGGATGTGGAGCCGGGTATCCAGGTAGATGAGGAGAACCATGATAATGTTTGCCAAGAGAGCCACTGTAAAGATGCCCAGGACCAGAGAGAAGAGAAAGATGTGAGAGGGAGTGTGACTAAAAATGCCCATCAAGATGAAGTCAGGGCTGAATGTCTGATTCTCCCATTCCATGATGAATGTTTTCCTTATCTAGAACCACAAGAAGTTATAAAAGTTAACTGTTTATGTAGTTATGTATTCACTATCTACTCTGTGTGCTACTCTATTAGACCAACTCTGTTGGGGTTGGAGTTCAGGACGCTACACAAGAGGTTACGCCCACCATCTCAAGAGGTTTCTCCTCATTATTATTCAAGAAAAACCTTGACAATTCTACTAATCATCTCAGACACTTCACCTAATTTTCTGATGTGAGTGTTGGCTCAGGTTACTTCCCTCATGAAGAATATACTTTGTTCTCCAAGCCATCCCAACATTTTCCTTTTATTCCTTCATCCAAGCTTTAGAACAATCACATAATCCTCATGAACTCTATTTGATTTTAATAGATAATATGCTCTCCACTCACTACACTCAGCCTTGTGTCCTCTTCTACTGCCTTTGGTGCAGAGTGCTGAACAGGGATATCGGATTTGAGATCAGGAAAACTTGGGTTTGAATCATTGCTCTACTGACAACAGTGGTATCATCAGGCATCCTCTTAAAATTTTTTTCTATAGTGATACTAATATCTATCTTTCAGGATTGTTGCAAAGGTAATAAAAGATAACTTCTATAAATCACTCAGCATAAAGCTTAATCCAAAATATGAACTCAGAAAATATAAGCTTCAAACACCTTAATCACTATCATGATCATACTTTTGGTAGTTAGTCATATTGCATTAGTTTGTTAGTCTGCCATAAGAAGGTACGAAAAACTAGGTGAAATGAACAATCAAAACTGATTGTCTCACAATTCTGAAGGCTAAACAAGTGTTAGATCAAGGTTTCAGCAAGACTGGTTCCTCCTGATGGCTGCAAAGAAGAATCAGTTCCATGCCTCTTACCTAGCTTCTGGTGGTTGCTGGCAATCTCTGTGTAGGAAATAACCCTGATGTCTTCCTTCAGCTTCCCATGGCAATCTTGCTGTTTGTGTCTGTCTCCAAATTTCCTCTTTTTATAAGGACACTAGCCATTTGGATTAACACTCTCCCTAGTGACCTCATTTTAATTTGATTACCTTGTTAAGACTGTATCATTCTGAAGTACTGGGGTTTAGGATTCCTACATATAAATTTTGAGGGACACAATGCAATCCATAAAATATATACTAATTTCCATTTTTATTTTTATCCTATTATTTTATGTAATGACTTATTCTCTAAAGTATAGGCCACTAGAGAATATGAAAACAAATATATGTATGTTCCTATATGACTGAACTATCGTGCTGTACACCAGAAATTGACACAACATTGTAAACTGACTATACTTCAATAAAAATATACATAATAAAAAAAGAATTGACTAACGTATAGGCCACTGAAAGGTAAAGTAATGCCTTACATTTTTGAAATACTATTTTAATCAAACAGAATTGTGCTTTACACAGAGTTAAATATGTGCTTCTCAGGGAAAAAAAAGGAGTCTTGAAGTAACAGATGAGATTGATAAAGAAATTCTCTGAATGCGTTTAAAGGAGTATACATTACAGAGCAGTCAAATCATAATAATGTCTTATATTCACATAATATTCTTTAAAAAGAACCCAAGACCTAATCAAGACTAATATTACTGGAGTTTTAAATGTGGGATGAATTAATGTAAGCCTAGTTAAGATGAAAATACATCTATTGCTCTAGAAGTGTCTAAAATAGTAGAGATTTTCATCCATTTCTGCCTCATTGAAACCAAGAAGGCCCTAGAAATTTTGTAATTTAAACTTCTTTTTCCAATCTTACCTTCTGACGTTTCTCAAGAAGATATAATAGCACTGACTACATAAATAAAAAGGCTTAAATTGATAGGGTTTTTTTCCCTTAGTTAAACTTCTTAGTCCACAGGGATTTAGTCCCTTGCCTTTAATTACAATGGTGAAGTTATCTTCCAGTTTTCTCCAAGGTCATCAAGGTAATTGTTCCTGTTCCCAGCATAAGCTTTGTTTTTCATATCAGGCAGTAGAGAATGATCTGTTTCTTTCATCATTGATAACAGATTGCTTGAAATATTTACCTAATATGTTGCTTTTAAAATCTTAACAATTTCTCTACCCCAATGGTTCTCAAACTTAGATTTTTGTAAGGATATCTTGAGAAAATAAAAAATTATTTTCTAGGGCCAGATCATTCTGAGACCCATTGAATCAGAATCTCTTGGAAGAAGCCAGGCGTTGCTAGTTTTTAAATCTTCCGAGTAGATTCTATTGTGAAGCCTCTATTTTTCCCAAAATTAACAATGCCATCTTGGTCTTTGGATTCTATTGTTCTCTATTTCATGGCAAATCTTGTTCAATAAGCCTTTTTAGTCCCTCGTATTTTGTTAGTTGCCAGTTTTAGATTAAGCCACTAATGAGCCCAGAACATGCCCATTCTTCATTAAATAGTTTCCATATAATGCATAGGCTTGCTGCCAGAGACACTGTACTTTACTATGGCTAAGAAAAGGAGTAGACTTATTTGCTAACTCATCAGCATAGAGCCTGAGATGATTACTGAGAGAATGAGGGATTTTCCTTTTTTGCACCACTTTTTAAATTACTGTTTTGGGGGGAATATTTTGACTGTTCAAGAATGGTCACACATTGTCTTAAACTAAACACCATCAGTCACTGTTGGTCTCTTTGGTTTCTTTGTCCTTATGACAGTAGTGATTCAAATATTTGGCCTCCAACTCACACAACTCATATGGTTTTGATTTGCATTTCTGTGATTAGTGATGTTGAGCATCTTTTCATGTGTCTGTTTGTTATTTGTACATCTTCTTTGGAAAAATGTCTATTTGAGTCCTCTGCCTATTTTTTTAATTGGGTTGTTTGGGGTTTGTTTGATATTGAGTTATGTGAGTTCTTTATATATTTGGATATTAACCCTTAATCAGATATATTGTTTGCAAATATTTTCTCCCATTCAGTAGGCTGCCTTTTTGTTTTGTTGATGGTTTCTTTAAGCTGTACAAAAGCTTTTTAGTTTGATGTAACCTTATTTGTTTATTTTCAGAACACTCAGTTTCTTTTTTCTTCCAGTTTTATTGAGACATAATTGACATACAGCATTGTATAACTCTAAGATGTACAACATAGTGATTTGACTTAACATACATCATGAAATAATTACCACAATACGTTTAGTGAACATCCATAATCTCATATAGATACAAAATAAAAGAAAAAAGGAAAGGTTTCCATGTAATTAGAATTCTTAGAATTTACTCTCAACAACTTATGTTGTACATTACAGCCCTAGTTCTTATTTATTTTATAACTGGAAGTTTGTACCTTTTGATCACCTTCATTCAATTCCCCCAACCCCTACCCCCTGCCTCTGGTAACACAAATCTGATCTCTTTTTCGATGAGTTTATTTGTTTTTGAAGTATAACTGATCTACATTACTATGTTAGTTCCTGGTGCATAAAATAGTTATTCCATATTTGTATACATTTCAAAATGATAACCACAATAAATGTAGTAACCATCTGTCACCATACAACAACATTATATTGTTGTTGACTGTATTCCCCACACTGTACACTTTATATCTGTGAATCATTTATTTTGTAGTTGGAATTTTGTACCTCTTAATTTCCCTCATTAACTTCTCTCATCCCCAACCCGACTCCCCTCTGGCAATCACCTGTTTGTTTTCTGTATCTATGACTCTGCTTCTTGTTTTGTTTCTTGGATTCCACATATAAGTGAAATCATATAATATTTGTCCTTCTCTGACTTATTTCACTTAGTATATGTGTGTGTATATGTATGTATATATACATATATGAGAGAGAGATTGATTTATTTCAAAGAGTTTGTTAGTGTGATTATAAGCTGCTAAGTCCTAAGATTTGTAGGATGAGCTGTCAAGCTGGGTACACTTAAGACCCAAGAAGAGCAGGAAAGTGCAGAGAGAAAATAAAAAGAGTTATTAAAGAGGCATTAAAATATACTATAAAGCCCCCATAATTAGAACTGGGTATTACTGGTAAAATATTCAAGAACAGAAAAACTGAATAGAAAAATCCCAACATTTCAGCATATATGAAAACTTAATGTGTGAAAAACATTTCACCTTAAATTTCTGGAGAAAAGATTAATACACAGTATGGCAATAACTTGCAGCTATCTGATATGGTTCTTACCATAAGCTAGACCAAATTCCAGATGTATCTGAAACCTAAATATTAAATTTAAAATAACTCAGGTAATTAAAGAAATGTAGGTATATTACTTTATAACCATGAGTATATGTCACAAAATTCATTAATAGTAATGTTATTTATCTCAGTGGTTTAAAACAACAACAATTTATTTCTCAATCATGAATCTTCAGGCTGAGTTTTAGGTCTATTTTGCTTTATTGGGTTGTGTGCCTCTGCTGCAGGCAAGAGGGCTGGTTTAGGTCTCAACCAAAAGTCCCAGCCTTGAGCAACGAAGTAGTATCTGGTTCATTTCTTGGAAAAATCAAACAATTACCATCAAAAGTGGCTTAAATTTTTCCAGTGAATACAACAAAACTTGGGTAACAGTTTGTTTCTGGTTACTAAAACAAAAGCACTTACTGCTGGAAAACAAAAGGTCATGAAGGCAAAGCCAATTACTAGAAGTTATAAAGTACATAGTCCACAAGTGAAAGCTGCAATTAATGCCATAAGCAGAGACAAAGGTACTAATCAGTTGCTTGGACATCAGCTTATGGTCTTGGAGAAAGGGTGTTTCTATGAATGTGCTGGATTTTCTGGTGATGACTATGCAGACTATAAATTGTCTAGCTGCAAGAATAGACAAAAAGGTCGTAAAAGAATATGTCTCAAGAGGTAGACATTATTGTTCTATAAGCAAAATCATGAAGCCAGAAGCAGTAATATAAATCAATTGCCCCTGTGAGATTTTGATGACTTCCTGGTTTGATTACACACACAAGTGCACTGAGGATCCAGCAAGAGAGACAGGAGGGAAAACTATACTTTGAGGCATTAGCTTTGTGTGCTACTCTCATTGCATATTGTGGCTGATGACGACCAGCTGAAAGTACCTCAGAATGTAGGCGCTGCAGACAGGAACTCCACACCCAACTCAGTGAAGACAGAAAAGAAGTTAATACCCAACATCTTCCAGAAAATAATTCTCCTCTTCCCCCAATTCAATATACTTGAAGAGACTCTGAAGAGGAGTAGTATGGAATTGGCCAAGGTTAGTTAAGCAAGGATCAGGTTTAAATGCCTAAATTTCTGGCCAGTGAAGAAAATAAAGATGGATAGGAAAAGGAGGGAGGTATTTCCCAGGAACCTAAATCCAGTCTGCAACAGGAAGAACAATTGGGCAAGTAAAAAAATAAAATAAAAGGCATCTGAATCAGAAAGGAAGAAGTAAAACTGTCACTATTTGTGGATGGCATTATATTATATATAAAAAACCCTAAACATTCCACCAAAAATTTGTTAGAAGTAATAAACAGATTCATAAAGTTGCAGAGTACCAAATCAATATACAAGAATCAGTTGTATTTCTACACACTAACGATAAACTACCTGAAAAGAAATTAAGAAAACAATCCCATTTACAATTGCATTAAAAAAAATAAAATGCCTTTTAACTGAGAAGGTAAAAGTCTTGTACGCTGCAACCATAAGACATTGATGAAAGAAATTGAAGACACAAGTAAATAGAAAGATATTCCATGCTCATGGATTGGAAAAAGAACATTGATCTTCTCCATGCTGAGCACAATTCGCCCTCAAGAACAAACAACACTGGACAATAAGCCTGCAAGTTCAGGCAAACCCTCAGTAAAGATACTTTCAGGTCAAGCCACAGCATACTCCTTCTTACAAATGAATGTTGAGTTATTTCAGATGGTCTTTTAATACCAGATTTTAATGTTTTAAAAAGAAATAGTAGTTCTTCCTACATAAGTGCTTAACAAAGGTCACTTCCTTTCCACCTCCCCTCTAGGGAGGCTTATTTGCCTGTAGCTGTTTAATTTCCTACAGCTGGTGCTTTAACTCTTGGTGTACCTAGTAGGACAGTGAATTTCCAAAGTAGGAAAATTCCCATATGAAAATGTCACAAGGGATATAGGAAAGAAACTACATACTTCCAGCTTCAAGTTCAACTGCTTGGAGCAGAGTAGCTGGGAGTTTCTGGCCCTCATGGTGGGAACTCCAACCAGAGGTGCTAACTCTGAGGTGGGGCTTCCAGAACTGGTTTTCCTAATAAGGGATTGAGTTGGGTGATGCATCTCTCCTCTGAGCTTTGACTGGGCAAAGTCTGTATCACAATTAAGTTCTTTATTGGTATCTGAAAGGCCATTTCATGTGTAAGAATGAAAATGAAAACATGTAAAGCAGTGTTTAGAGTGAAATTTATAGCCTTGAGTTTTCTAATATGACTATTAGAAAAAGAAAAATGGTAATGAACTAAATTTCCATCTTAGGTACCTAGAAAACTTAACTATGTTTAAAGGCAAAAACCTTTAATTCCTATTTATAGGACACAGAGACAACTAAACCAAATTAATAAACTGAATACTAGATATTTTCATGTATGGGTGCAATCAACATATACTGAGTTTCAATTATGTAAAACACAAGTAAGGAAAGAAAGACAGGAAAATAAGATTGGAGAACTTCAGAATCTATATAAATGTGTTTTAGCTTTATGGCTGGAAAGTCCCTTCTGAGGAGGTGACATTTTAAGTTGAGATCTTATTAAAAGAACATTCCAGGCAGTAGAAACAATTGGTGTAAAGGCAAAAAACAATCTTACTTGAGTATTAGAAGCAATTGAAAGGCCAGTGTGGTCAGTGTTGTAGGAGGCAGGGAGTAGCAAGAGATGAGATAGCAGACGCTGGCAGGAATCAGATTACATGGGGCAGTGTAGACCAGGTTCTGGAGGTCTGAGTTATATTCTAAATATTGGAACATCACCAACTCAATAAGGCATAATCAAAAAGGATTTTTGGGGGGCTCATATAATTGGAAGGCAATAGCTCACTTTAGGCACGGTTCTTGACCCATCTCTTGGCAATTCTCTCAGCTCTGCCTTTCTGTCACTCCCCAGAGCCAGAGCAACCACGCCAGTGGAATGAGTGGGGAAGGATTTATATAAGGTTTTTCCTTTAGTCTAATTGAGCTGACATAGTTTATGCGCCCACCATAGCCTTATAATGCTAATCAGAGTAATGCTAGGTGCTAAATTACCTTAAGCTTTGTCTGGTCTCACAAACCAGACAAAAGAAATGATATTTCATGCTTGAAGTTGCCCTCAACTCATCAAACCACACTCCCGCCACACAGTGGATGAGGGTGAAATGTCTGCTCTTGATTAACTGTGGAAAATATATCTTTAAAAAGGATCAAATTTTAGGTTTCTTAAAAGCTAAGTTAGAAAATGTACAGTTGGTGTTATAAGGAACGGAGAGTAATCTATTTAAGGCTGCATAAGACAGTGGTAAAGCAGATCAACCTGCTGAACTGAGTAGGATGGAGAGAAAGAGGATAGACACTGCAAAAACCAAAACAAATTAATACATTTCTGGATTAGAGTCGTGATAGTAAGAATGCAAATGAAGGAATAAGTGTGAGAGACATGAAGAAAGAATGCCAGGATCTGGTGACAGTGGGAGAGAAAGGGAAGAATCAAACATGATTCCTGGCTCAGCACAGGTGGTGAAACTGGGACATGGGTCAGTGGTTGGAAACAGAAATGAGTTGGATTTTACATGGTTTGAGCCTTTAAGAGTGACAATTCAGGACTCTGGAAAACTAAAATTAGCTCTGATGGGAATGAGAATTTGGAGGTCATTTACATTTGAACAAAAGATGTACATACAGATGAATAAGTTTTCTAAGAGAAAGCAGGTAATTAGGGACTATGCTTTATGAGATAAGGAAAAAAAGGAGCCAACATAGGAGTTAACAAAAAGAAATGTCTGGAAGAGGGTGAGAATCAGTACTACACAGTATTGCTCAGGACACACACACACAAAAGAGGCAGGCAACAGATGCACAATGTTGGAGAGCACATCATCCACTTTGGTTCAAAGGTCACTGGTGATCTTTGAGAGGATACCTGGGTGGAAAACTGAATGCAGCCAGATTAGACCACGATAGGAAATGAACACTTAGAAATGGAGGCAGTATCGATTTTAAGCTGGTGAATTCTGGAAGGGGGAAAAAGGAGAGAAAAATTAGCATATTAAGGGTGACCTAAACTTAAAAAAATAATAATAATAAGACAAGGAATGAAAGGGCATCTATATATATTTGAAGACTTGAGGAAAAATCTCAGTGAAGGAAATAAATGAAAAGTCTATATAGAAGTAAATGAAGAAGGTTCCAGAGGTTGTTGAACAGAATGTTAAAGGTGTCAGGACATTTATTCCTTCAGGAGAAGAAAGGCAGGATAGAGAGATTTCTTTTGAAGTGGTCAGGAGGGCTCTGACCGCCGGAGATGTTTCTCAGTGGAGCACATGATCCTATTGGGAGAGAGGGTGGCTGAATAAGACTGAGAGTGTGGGCTTAGGACATCGACAGAGGAGATAAGAGCTAAGACTGGTCACTGCAGCTGCACCCGTTCCACACAACTCCCCTATCAGTCCCCTGCCCAGTCAGAAACAACTGATCTGGTTTAAACCGCCCATTGGGTAAACCATGGTATGGCCCTGCTGCCCCCAAACCAACTGCCCCCATGTCTCCCAAAGCAGCTCCAAACTCCTCCACCTGCAAGACTGAGGCTCCCCATTTAGAAGAGGTGCTGGATTCAATGATGCTCCACTTAGAGTTCCATACAAAAGGTTTCTCATTTTCAAATATATTAACACAACTTTCTGAGCCAGGCAATTGAGAGTCCCGGGTGCAAGAAGTTTGCAGAGAATTTGAAAATGGGTACAAAAGGTAAACAGGAACTAATTTAAGAGTCTTCTCTTTTCCTCTCTAATCAATTACTTGATGCTATCAGTCACTACTAGTTGTAAAATCTCTATATCCCGATTTTTAAAGTGCCCTCTGCCAGATAAAAGGATCCCTTCTGCAAGGGTTAATTGCCTTCAGCCTCCCTCACTACTTCAAAGTCCAAATCTCTGCTTGGGTAAAGTGATGACACAAGCTAATATTTTGGGCATGAAACAAGAAAGCTTCGATTGCCTTACAAATATTTGTTTCTCCAGAGCGACATGAACTATTTCAGGAGAGACTTGTGGTGTATGCGTGTCTGGGATGCACCTTTCCCTTCTTGCCCAGACAGTGGGCCACCATTCCCCTTCCAATTGCTTGTAGGGGGTATGACTAGTGTTTTTCCCAAACTATTTTCTCACCACAGCCCACCTAAATGTTGGGTTGTAGCATCAGTTTGGGGGGCGGGGCATGAAGGCTGCAGGCCTTGTTCTAGCCACACCATTCTGTGAATGCCAAAAGGAAAAAAAGAACTTGAAGTTGTTCTAGCTTCCCTTCCCCTTTTATTTATCCATCCAACTTAATTCTTTTCGTACAGTAAAAGCCACTTAAAACCCTAGGACCTGTTCTGTTGGCAGAGCAGACAGATGTAAACTGGAGCCAACTTCATAACGGGATTTTTACACCATCTCCCTTGCCAGACTCCAACAAATAAGACCAGTGCGAAGAGGTAGAATTAGAGTCATTTTTTGATTTCACTGGGAACTGAAAATTCAAATTTCCCCTAATTTTGAGGCTGTAGCTTACTCACAGAGACGTTTTATCGTTTCTGAATTTTTTCCCGAATATAGTCAGTTTAAGCTATTACTCCTCCCTTTGCCATTTACGTAATGCAATGGAGAGGCTCCAAAGGGATTCAATGTCCACAGCAGCACATAGACAATAATTCCTTCCAGGTTTCCATTCACTCTCTACCTTAGCATCAAAAATTCCTAGAATTCTAGGGATGGTCCAATGGTTATCATCACCACCTGGCCTAATGGTCACATGAATATCCACTTTGTTCTTTTTTTTTCAGCTTTATTGAGGCATAATTGACAAATAAAGTTGTAAGATATTTAAAGTGTACATCATAATGATTAGATATACATATACACTTGGCAAGCACTCCTGAATATCTGCTTTAGTCTAAATCAAGTGTAGGGGAAATGCGTTTTCTTAGTATAGTGGAGACAAAAACTGGAGTTTTTCAGAACAATTTTTATTTAAGAATTAAGGGAAAACAAAAACATTAAAGCATAGGAATACATTGACTGAATACAAGTGTCTTGTTTGGTCTGAAATCTTTAAAAAATTACTCTAACTACTTACCTGAGGTAGATTTAGGTTGGCACTGTTTCAAGAGAACCTCCATCCATCCCAGAAGTTACCTTCTAGTTTTGGTTGCAGGCTCCCAAGTGGTCCTCTCCAACCTCAGGTTATGCTATATGAATAATACCAACACCATTTTCCCCCATGGTTAAAAGCCCTCAGACCTGTCTCATACCCTCTAAGTTCTCTGCTTGAGGGATGGCCCATCCTGAATTTACTTAAAGACTAGAGACAATTACCAGTAAGATTAATTGAAAGAAGGGGCAAGTCACTGCCCTGCCAAAGATACAAACTCTGTTCCCTTCTCCAAATTCTAATGACTAACAAGTAGCCATGGGGACTAATTCCCATCACCACCATGCCATACACCCAACACTATTTTAAGAATTACAACTGTCAAACATATACTAGTGATAGGCATGATTTTCACCAAAGAGAAATACATCTTGTGTGTTTTATCACACTGAGAAAGTTTTCATGGTATAAGAGCTATTTATGAAAATTACTGAAACACAACAGATCAAATAAACTTTCAGGATCTGTTTTCTAAAAGAAAAAAGAAAAAAATCACCCTAGGACCAGATTCCTTATTATCACTATGAGCTATATCTGCTGACCCTAAGATTACCAGGGTCATCAACCAGTCATTAGGATCAAAGCTTAGCGCCATACGCAAGGTAGCAACACAGCAATCGGATCCATGAATCCGAACGCCAACACTCTCTGGAGTTCAGGATATGCTAAGATTAAACAGAGGACCCAAAATATTTATTCACCAATCTATAGTCCCAAATACTGTAGGAATCTTAAGTATTAACATTTCTTTTAATCTGAGGGAAGGAAAAAAACCTCAGAAATGTCCATTTATGTCCTGGATTAATTATAGTTATTCCTGGAGAATGTTAAAGGTAATCATAATTATCCTGTTAAGTTGGAGGTAAGCGCTTATCGTTAAACCACTGATGAATCTGCCAACTACTTTTCCCTTCTGGCATTCAGAATCCTACATTACAGGCCAAATATACACCTTTTATTGTGGTGATTGCAATCTTTTCTCTGCAAATAAAATGTATTCTCTTTCCTTAGTAGAACCGAAACAAATGAAAGGCAGATCATTACCGGGCCTGATGTGCTATAAACAGCAGGATAATGGAGTGAAAAACACACCAGCTTTCGAGTCAGGATTCTCAAGTCTAGCTCCTCCATTAATAATGCATCATTATGTGTTTTATTCTGTGCCTACTGAGGCTTAAATCTTTCTTTCCGTCTTCCCCTTATCATTTTGTAAGGAGCTGATGAGGATACCTTATCATGGAAAGAAAACACGATCAACAAAGTCACAAAAACACAGATACCAGCGATATCGTAACTATTACCCTGGAATTTGCATTTCTGAGTTGAGAAGAAATGAAATCTCTAAAGCTAAAATTTCAAATACTAGTAATAATCTGAAAGATATTTTAGGGAAAGGAAACCATTGAGGGTATACCTCAATGCACATCAAGTAAAAAGGTGAGTATTCTGCCTCTTTATGAGGGTGGCCCTCCAAAGGGGAAACTCTGGGAGAAGTTTTGATCTAGGATAACTACTCCCTTGGTGCTTAGTTCTTTCCACAACCAGCAAAAGGTTCCCACGTTACTATCAACACACTAGTCCCCATTCTAGCCAAGAATTTAAAAAAATCAACAGAGGCCAAGTCAATGTACTTTTTTCCCCCAACAGTAACACATGCCACACCTTCTATCACAAGGTTACAGTCCTTTCCTTTATTGGATTTCCAAATTTTAAAAATGGAAAGTAAAGCAATCATTAAGTGGTTCAGATAAAAGAAAAGCATCTTTACCTGAGTTACCCATCAGGCCTACTCTGACCTGCCCCAGTTCCTCCCAGAACAAGTTTCTGGGTATCTCAAAGAAAAAAAAGAAAAGTTTACATTTTGACTCCATTAAAACTCATCTCTACTATAGGGGTCAACTAACTATGAGAACAGTTCTTCTCATACTATTAAATGTACACAGTCCAGTTAGATCTCTTACTAGAACAAAATTCTCTGCAGAGCAGGTTCTTTGGGGCCTAATAAGGTAAGGGTTTCTTGCAAGGCTTTTATTCAGACTCAAAGTATTTATAGGATTTTTCACTTATGTGAATTCCCTGCTGTACCACAAGAGCAGATCATTGACACTGAAGCTTTTCTCATTCAGAGAATTCGTACGGTCTTTCCTCAGATTGGGTTTTTTTAGTGCAAACCCAAGAAGGCTCTCCAACTAATGCTTTTGCCATATTTAAGACAAATATGCAAATATTCAGCAGTATGGCTTCTCTGATGGGTAAGAAAGTCATAGTTCTGTTAGAAGCTTTTTTTTTTTTTTTACACTTGCTGGGGTTTCTCCCCAGTGGAGCTTTCTGATGTCCAATGAGATATGCATACTGTCTGAAGCACTGTTGACACAGGGCATTTAATATGTTGTCCTCCGATGTGAATTCTCTTGGACTGAGGAGGTGAGTATTGCTAGAAAGCTTTCTCACACTCACCAAATTGATAAGGTTTCCCAACCTTATGAATCCTCTTGAGGGTGATCAGACATGAGCTTGGACTAAAGGTTTTTCAAAACTCAGGGCATTTGTCAGGTTTCTCACTGGAGTGACTGATAAGGTTCTTTAAGGACAGCTCTCTGGACAAACTGTTTCTCAACTTCCTACAACTGCAGATTCTCTGGTCCCCACTGAAGTCTGAGCTCTGAGGAAAGTCTGAGATTTGCCTAGAGTTCTTCATCCTAATGAGTTCTCTGACGTTGTAAATACATTTTTTTTTATGGTATTATAGCTTCTTGTCTGGTCAAGAAGACATTTGTGAGGCTTCTGATACAGGGGGAGGGCTGAGCTCAAGATTTTTTTCACCCACGTTACAGATATATGGTTTTTCACCAATGTGGATTGTCTGATGTTGTAGAAGGGCTGAGCTCTGGTGGAAGCTTTTATCACACACACTGTATTTATAGTGTAGCTCCTCTGTCTGAGTTCTCATTTTCTGTTGGGCCACAAAGTCCATGCCTAGGAGGAAGCCACTCTCACAGGTAGACCACTGATGTGGCTTCTCTTCCATGTGAATTCTTTGATGCACAATAAGGTCTGAACTGCAGTTGAAACTCTTCTCATATTCAAGGCATTTAAAAGTGTGCGTGTGAGTGGCCTGGTGCCTGATTAGGTTGGCACTCCGAGTAAAACTTCTCATACATTCCAAGCATTTATACGGCTTCTCACCTGTGTGGACTCTCTGGTGAACGATAAGGTCTGATTTCTGGCCAAAGCATTTCTCACAGGCACCACACTTGTAGGGCTTCTCCCCAGTGTGAACTCTTTTATGAACAATGAAGGCTGAACGGTGTCGGTAACTTTTCTCACACTTATTACATTTGTAGGGCCTTTCACCAGTATGAGTTCTCTGGTGGCTAATAAGATCTGATTTCCCACTGAAGGCTTTTTCACACTCCAGACACTTAAATGGTTTCTCACCTGTGTGAGTTCTTCGGTGCCTTATGAGGTTTGTACTTCGGCTGAAGCATTTATCACACTCACTACAAAGATACGGTTTCTCGCCTGTATGGCTTCGCTGGTGGACAAGCAGGTCAGAGCTCTGACCAAAATTCTTGCCACAAATATCACACGTATAGAATTTTTTACCTGCATGTGTTCTCTGGTGTCCCGAAAGGGCTAAGTGGTGCCAAAAGCTCTTCTCACACTTGCTACATTTATAAGGTTTCTCGTAACTGTGGATCCTCTGGTGGGAAACAAGATCTGAGCTTTGGAGGAAGGTTTTATCACACATATCACATCTATAAGGTTTCTCTCCAGTGTGGGTTCTCTCACACATAATAAGAGCTAAGTTTTCACAGAAGTTTTGCTCACGTTCAAGGCACTGGTATATCTGATCATCTATTTGAGTAATCTCATGCACACGAATAAAAATCTTTTTACCCTTCTGAGGGCAAACATGATATATTTTCCTTTTTTGAGTTCTCTGAGTAGATCTCTCTTCTGAAGTGTACATTTTCTATGGCTCTCTCCTAGGGAGTTTTCCACTGGTCTTCCTGACCCGTCATTTTCTTCACAGTAATTTTCTTGATAGGAACTTGACATATACATCTGTTTCAGGCCTTTCAGTCTTGAGCAGTTCCTCCCCACAAGTTTCCAGCATCATATACACTAATTCCTTACTTGGTATTGCCAACCCTGTGAGACAAAGAAGAAATATTATTTATATTCCTGGAACCAAGAAAAAAATGCTCAAAATTAAAATTGTGCATCAGAGTCCACAAGTGCTCTGGGTTTTACAGGGGTAAACTGATTCAATATTAGTAAATCCATTAATATAATCCCACATATTTAGAGATCTAAGGATAAAAATATGATTATTTCCATAGGTACTAAAAGCATTCACAACAGAAATCAACATCCATTCTTGATGAAAATACTCAAGAAAGTAGGAAATTCATAGATACTTCCTTTTAACATAAAATATATACACTCCTTAGTCCTACAGCAGCACCCAAATGAGAAAAACTAGTCATTTCCACTAAGATCAGGAACAAATCAAGAATGATCATAATCTATTATTAAACACTGACCTGGAAGTATTAGTCAATGCAATTTAAAAAGAGAAAACAATTGGAGGTGTAACAATTGAAAAGAAATATTACCTCTGTTTAGAGACATACGAGAGTATCACTGGAAAACCCTAGAGAGAACCAGTACTAAAACTGATTCAAATAATAAAAGAATTCAGTAACAGGATATAAAATTCACAGAAATAAATAGCCTTTTTCTATGCACAAAAAAAAAACCAATTAGCATATACAAGGATAGAGGATATTCCTTGTATAATAACAACAAAAAGTATTAAAAACTTATAAATAATAGTTAAATAATGCAAAGAGAAAAACTTTCAAACACTTACAGCAAGGATGGAGGATACATGGTTAATATCAAATGTCAATCACCTTCCTCCATACCAGCAACAAACAATTAGAATTTGAAATTAAAAACACAATACCATTTACATTAGCACCCTCAAAAATGAAACATGTAGGTATACATCTAACAAAATACGTACAAGATCTATATGAGGGAACAACAAAACTCTGATTAGAAAGAAATCAAAAAAGAACTAAATAAATAGAGAAATATTCCATCTTCATGAACAGGAAGACTCAATATTGTCAAAATTTTAATTCTTTCCCACTTGATCTACAGATTCAACTCAATTCCAATCAAAATCCCAGCAAGCTATTTTGTTGATATTAACAAACTGACTCTAAAGTTTATACGGAGAGCAAAAGACCCGGAATAGCCAACACAACATTGGGAGAGAGCGCCGAATCCTAACCACTAGACCACCAACACAATATTGAAAGAGAACAAAATTGGAAGACTGATGCTACTTGACTTTAAAACTTACTGTAACAGTAATCAAAACAGTGTGTTATTGGTAAAAGAACAGACAAACAGATCACTGAAAAAGAATAAGGAGTCCAGAAACAGACTCACATAAATACAGACGACTGATCTTCGACAAAGAAGCAAAGGCAATACAATGCAGAAAAGACAGTCTTTTCAACAAATGGTGCTGGAACAAGTGGACACCCTCATGCAAAAATATGAATCTATACACAGACCTTACTCCTTTCACAAAAATTAACTCGAAGTGGATCAAAACACAAAACTATAAAACTCCTGGAGGATAACATGGGAGAAAATAAAGGTGACCTTAGGTATGATGGTGACTTTCTAGATATAATACTAAAGTCATGATCTATGAAATAAATAACTCATAAGCTGGATTTCATTAAAATTAAAAACTTCTGTTTGCAAAAGACACTGTCAAGAGACTAAGATAAGCAATAGACTGAGAGAAAATATTTCCAGAAGATATCTGATGAAAGACTATATTCCAAAATATATTTTACTCTTAAAATATGAGAAAAGTAACAACCTGATTTAAAAAAGGGCAAAAGCTAGACAGATGGCAAATAAAAAACATAAGATGCTCAACATCATGTCATTAGTTGATCATTCATGTTATGAATGATAACTGAAACAATAAGATACCACTACAAATTAGAATGACAAAAATCCAGAACGCTGATATCAAATGCTCACAAAGATGTGGAGCAACAGGAACTCTCACTCACTGCTGGTGTGAATGCAAAATGGCACAGCAACTTTGGAAGACAGTTTGGCAGTTTGTTAACAATTTTAAATATCCTCTCATCATATGATCCAGCAGTTGCACTCCTTGGTGTTTACCCAAAGGAGCTGGAAAACTTATATGCACATAAAAACCGGCAGAAGGATGTTTACAGAAGCTCTATTTATAATTGCCAAAAGTTGGAGGCAACCAAGATGCCCTTCAATGAATAGATAAACAAACTATGGTACATTCAGACAATAGAATATTATTCAGTGCTAAAATAGAAATGTGCTATTAAGCCATAGAAAGACACAAAAGAACCTTATTTGTATATTGGCAAGTGAAAGAAGCCAGTCTGAAAAGGCCACAAACTGTATGATTTCAACTATGTGACATTTTGGAAAAGGCGAAACTATGGAATCAGTAAAAAAAAGATCAGTGGTTATCAGGGGTTTGGGAAAGAGGGGTGAATAGATGGAGGAGCACAGAGAATTTTTAGGGCAGCAAAACTAGTCTGTATGATACCAGATGGTAAGGATATGTCATTATACATTAGTCCAAACTCACAGAAGGTAAAACACCAAGACAACCCCTAAGGTAAACTACAGACTTCGGGTGATAAAGATGTCTCAATGTAGGTTTATCAACTGTGACAAATGTACCACTCTGGTGTAGGATGTTGATAGTTGCGGAGGCTTGGGTGGGGGAGGGTGGTAGGCGGCACGTAGAAACCTTCTGTATGCTCCACTCAATTTTGCTGTGAACCTAAAAGTACTCTAAAAAAAAGTCTACTTGAAGAAATGAAATCATAAAAAAGAAATGTGAAATATTGTTTCTCACCAATCAAACTGGCATACATTAAAAGATATGATAACTTTTTGTTCTCAAGGCTATGGGGAAACAGACAGTCTCATCTGATGCTGGAGGGAATACAAATTGGTACAACCCCTTGAGGGCAATTTGGCAATATCTAATAAAACTAGACACGCATTTACATCTGACTCAGCAATCCCATTTCTAGGAGTTGACTATGAAGATACACCCCCAACAATATAAAAATACGCATGTATAAAGTTATTCACTGTAGCAATGTTTGTAATTTGAAAATATTTCAAACAACTTAAATGCCCATATGCAAAAAAGTGGTTAAATAAACCTGGTACGTTCACATATAATGAAGTACTATGCAGTGTAAAACAGAATGAAGATAATCTTTACTAACTGATGTGGAGTGATTTCCAGGATCAACTGTAAATTTTAAAAAGCAACAGTGTAAAAAAGTATGCTAAATTTTGTGTAAGAATAAATTAGAAATAAAAAACTATACATGTATCTATTCATTTGGTTAAAAAGAAGCTCAGAAAAGATAAAGAAAAAACGAATGAGTTTGGTTACCATCACAAGGTTGGTGAAAATGGGATTAAAAGAACAGGAAAATGAAATTGGTGCCAAAGGGTGGAGGGAGAAAGTCATATTTCTTTGAGTATACATCTTTGTAAAACACACATTTTTTACTGTTACATTTCACATATTCAATAAATAACTAACTAGAAAATATGGGGGAGAAAAAATTTTAAATGAGATACTAACGAAAACAAATGAGTCTGTATTTCAAATGAATAACAAAACTACCCAGAAGAGGGCAAAACAATTCAAATAACTATAATACAGTATCAGGAGTATGTAAATTCAAGCTAAAGGTAAAAAGAATTATAGACAATTACCAAACTCTAATTAGCAGGGGTTTTCCCCCAGACAATTACCAAACTCTAATTAGCAGGGGTTTCCCCCCATGGTGGTAAAGGTTCACTATTTAATGTATATACTAGGAAAGAACAAATAAGTAAATGTAACGGCACCCACATGCCTCACCATCGAAGAAGGGAGTTACAAATATAGAAAAGGGAACGGCTAGAATGAGCTCTGTAGTGTTTAACTGGAATTAGAAGTATCAGTATGAGGTCAAGGTTTTGAAGTATATATACAAAAAACAGAAATGTGTGTATGTGTGAAAGTGTATATTTTTTTCCTAATAGTGTCTGCTGAGAGGTCATATAGAAACAATGAAATCCCAGTAGTAATGAGCATACCAAGCACTTAGATCTTGGTTTCTAAACACCATTTCCCACTGAAAAGAACCTGGGCTCCTTGGAGAAATGGCTAATTCCAGGGTTTAGAAAGATGAGTCCGGAACAACTTTTTGTGTCAGAAAATAAGGAAGTGCTCAAAAAGTGGTGACAATATGCCAAGAGGACCCAGGAGCCAGGCTGAAGGGGCTGCCACTATACAAATCTGGAACAAACAGAACATCAAAATAAATAACAACAGTAATAAATTAGTAACACAGTAAGAAACCATGAGTCCACACTCATTTAAAAAGTGAATAGTGTTGGAGAAGGGAAAGTTTTTTTCTTATACTGAAAAAGCCAACAATTAAATGTAGAAGAAATAAAGGAATTAAGAAAACCACATGTCCAATCAAAAGATGAGTTAGTAACTGTTTCAGGCAAAAATTAGTGGATGAAAAGTTTTATGAGAACTGGGATATTTATACAAGCAGAAAATATCTCCCCACTAGATATCTAATCATTACAAAGACAAAAAAAGTAACTTCACAGTATAGAAACCTGGAAGACACCACCTGAACCAAATGATAAAAGTTAACACCACCAATAACAAGATATATAATTGCCTCCTAATATGATGCAAAGAGAACAGAACATCAATTCTATGCTATCTTGCCAAAAATATATCACCTGAATCTAATCATGAGGAAACATCAGGCAAACCCAAACTGAGGGAAATTATGCCAAATAAATTACCTAAACTAAGTCTCTGAGATGTGCAGCACCTAGAAAATAAAATATAGTCTGGCTGTCAAAACTTAGAGTAAACCATGATACTTCCCTAGTTCAAAATACTATAACTGTTTCCTACCACACTGAGAATAAAACCTAAAGTTTTCACTGCCCTACATAATGTGTCTTCACCTATCTTCAGCCTCACAGAACACATCAGAACCTTTACTCTTACTCCTTCTGCCTAGAATGTTCTTCCCCCAAGTAGCTTGCTCCTTTATTTAATTCGTGTGTCTGACTAAAAAGTCTGAAGCACACCCTGACTACTTCATCTCAAATAACTGTCCCATTATCTTGTTTTGTTTCTTTCCATAGCATTTATCACCTCTCAGCTTTGTGATATGTATTTTATATTTGTTAATTTGTTTCTCTCTCCTACTACAATATAACTTCCACTAGGTTTAGGACTTTTTGTTGTTGTTGTTCACTGCACTATTTTTAGTGTCTAGAATATATCTGTTGAGTGAATGAAAAATATGAATACCAGAACAAGAAAAGAGCCATCATCATCATCATCCTTGGAGCCCCAATAGCAAAGCAACAGGCTAGGCTAATAGTCCTGGCTGGTCCATCTGGCAAACCCCAAAACATGCCTTAGCTTCAGGGCACCCTTTTCTAAGAGGTTTCTCTTACCTCATCCTAGGAAAAGACTGGTTCTCTCTTCCATGGCTAGGGTCAGAGTGCACAGAATAGGCAGACAGGCAATAAAGTCCAAGTAGACAGGCAGAGTATAGAACTTCAAAGCTCAAGGCTATCCTTGCAGTTAAAGGATGTGTGGGACAAGCAGACAAAGTCGATAAAGCATTATCTAAAAAACAGATAATGCTTACTGTATCAGGCCCTAGGCTAGGGATTATTTCACTTATATTTCATTGATTACATGGATTATCTCATTTAATCTTCCCAAGAACGCTGTAAAACAGGTATTAATACCAACGTTTGCACCTTACAGATAGGAAACCTGATGCTTCAGGGCAGTTAAATAACTACTAAGAACTCACAGCTAGTAAGTAGCAGAGCTAGAATTTAAATTTCCATCTTCTGACTCCAGGGCATACTGCCTTTTTGGGGGCTTCCAGTCAATCATGAAGCAATTACTACAAGCCTATTATGAATAAGGATATTAGAAAGGAGTAGAAAATACACTTAAACTGGTAGGATAGGACTCAGTTTTATTACTCTTCTATCTCAGGAGCTAGGAAAAGATCATTCTCTTTTCCCATGTATCTTCTCCCATTCCGTCTTGTCCTCCCCTAGTCCTCCTCTCCTCCCCCCCTCAAAAATCCACCATTTATACAGAAACATACAGCCTGGTATGTCACTTACCATAACAACAAAGACTCAAGACTGTCTTGTTTCTGCCTCCAAAAGGTCTCTAGTCCATAACTATTCACAACACTCAATTCTTTCCTCTCCTAGAGAAAAAAAAAAATATCAATAATGTGGAAATTTACAATTTTTTGTGAAACTTAAGATTTTTTGGAGCTGGAAATCTGAAAATTGGGCCCATTTACTTCCCAGTCTGATCAGTATCCTTCAGCCATAAGGTACCTCTTCCCACCTTTGCTTACATTGTTTCTCCTGTAAGAAGTACCTGCCACTGGTAGCCATCAGTTCCTTCCCTAACAGCTCTCGACAAAACATCGAGAATCCTTCTGGGTAATGACTAACTTTAACTTCATAATAAAGCCCTGACTTCCGTTCTACTTGCTTGTTTTTAATTCTCCTCTGCCAAGTGTATTATCGCAACTTCTGAGGTCAATGACTCATTTTTCTACTACTATAAACCTCAAGACGCAGTTGGTAAGTGTAAATGATACAAAGTTACATACAACGCTGGTTTCCAAAAATGGTTATGAAATGACTGAACAAACCAGATTTTTCTGCATCTAGATTCGGCTGCAACATGACCAATCTCTGCATTAAAGATGGGGGTGGGTGGTGGATAGGGAACTCCATTCAACGCCCTTGGGTTTTTTTCTCCAATATAAAAGATACAGATCGCTCAGAAAAGTGCCTGGCAGTGTTTACTATTATGATCTCCTGGAACGATAGTACTAAGCTTCTCTCCTTTCAACTTTTCATTGACCGCCTTTCGGTTCGCCGTCAGGGGGTTCCCAGACTCCGCTCGGTCGCGAGGAACTGAGGCTGCTCCTACCAGGCGGAGGCCGAAGGGGGTCTCGGGCCCTGCCGAACCCCTCCCCTCGTCCCTGGGCCCCGCAGGCCATGCCCCTCCCAGGCCCCGCGGGCCGCGCTTACCCCGGCGGCTGCCGACGCCGCCCCTCCGCCAGGGACAGCACTTCCGGTTACTCTCCGGACACTCGGATTTGGGCTTCCCGGCGGCCGCGGGCTCCGGGGCGGTGAACCTAAAGGCCCACCTTCGGGAAAAGAAGGAAAGCAAACCTGGGAGGCCGACGAGAGCCACAAGCAGCTCCCTCTGCGCGGCTGGGCGAAGGGAGTTGGGGCCAGGCCGTCCAGTGGGCGCTTTAAGGGCCGACCAGGCCAGCTACCCGAGCCCTTTCAGTCTGGCTGGGAAGCAGCCGGCGCAGCCCCGCCCCCCGAATCACATGGTCACCCTCGGTTCAGCTACTAGGGCTCTTCGCTCCCGGCCTCTGGGCCAATAGGGGCCGAGCCTCTGGCACGGGGGCGGGGCCCTGGGAGCGCCTGCGCTTCGCGGCCCGTGGTGTTTCGGGGCGGAGCGGGCGAGGATTTAGGGGTCCTTTCTTAACTGCAGAGGTCCAGGGGTGGGGCGAGAGCCCTCCTACCCGCTTGTCTAAGAAGAAGCAACGCTGTTTATGTTAGTTTACAACTTCTATTCTCTTTCCTCAAGGCTATTGAAAGAGGATTCGAGGCCGGGCAGCGTCACCGAGATGGATGCTGCCGACCCTGAGGAAAGCGCCCTGAAGGATCTGGAAGAAATGGCGGATCCCAAAGCACAGTGGAAGCACTGTCACCGAAGATGTGGCCAGAGAGATGGATGAAATGCTCTTAATGAAATGCTCTTAAATGTGTGTAGTGGTGGCCTTGTGTGGGTGGAGAAAACTGCAGCGGAAGATAGGACTGATCTGACAGGACCAATGTTAATTCACAAAGCACGTGAATGTAACTGAAGGATCCTTCCCCTTCTGCCGGCTGAGGAACAATATCTTTAAGTTAATAAAGAATATTTTATTGCTTTTGTTAATGTGTTGTTGATGTTCATATTGTTGTTTGTTGGTGTGTTTAAGACAACAAAAATCTTCAAATCAAATAAAGGAAGAACCTTTGGAATTTGGGGGATAAAAGAAGGAAAAAAAAAAAAAAGAAAAACCAGGTAAAACATAGTAGAGAAGTAACTTGTGGCTGAATAGATTGTTTTGTAAGCTAATACATGGCTGTTCTTTATGGAAAACAGTTATTAACCCAACATCAGCCTAGCTAATAATCCAGATACCCAGCCTGAACAAAATTGGGGCAAACGGTTTTAATTTACTCATTCATCTAATATGTATCAGACACTAACTGAGGGGCTATGTGTGTGAGCAACATCATGCCCCAAAGTTGCTTTGGATGAGAGAAGCAACAGTCCTCAAGGTATATATAATCTCAGAACCTGAAAATGGTGTGAATCAGGTTTTTTTTTTGCTCCTGTAACAAATTACCGTGTACTTAGTGGACTTAACAATACAAATTCATTATCTTACAGTTCTGTATTTCAGAAGTCTAATTCAGGGTACCCTGGGTTAAAATCAAGGTGTTGGCAGTGCTATATTCCTTTTTGGATAATCTGCTTCTTTGCTCTTTCTCGCTTCTAGGCTTCCTGCAGTTTTTGGCTCATAGCCTTTCTTCTCCATCTTCAAATCCTGCAGTGAAGGACCAATTTCTTCTCATGCCACTTCTCTCCAAGCCTTCTGTCATTGCATAACTCTCTGACTATACCCAGGAAATGTTCTCCATTCTTAAGGACTCATGTGATTGAATTGCCTTACTTGTATAACCTCCCCATCTCAAATTGGTAACCTTGATCACATCTGTAAAATCCTTTTCGCCATCAAGATAATATATTCATAGGTTCCCTGTGTACTGATTACTAATGTCAAGGGAGGACTCAGACGACTTGGATGGTAGCAAAGATCATCATTATTGCTGACCACCAGAAATAGAAGTCCAAACACTCTGCTCACTGCATCTTGGTATCACAGTCACCAAGGAAAACACAACACAGTCAAGCACAGGCTGAAACAACACTTTACTTACACAGAGAAAAGACAGAGCAAGGTCAGTTTGAATATGTATGTCAGTCCCCCATGTCTAGCAGGTCCCCACAGCAACTGATGCAGGGTAGTAGACCCATGCACACAACTCTCCTGCAACAGGAGGGCCACAACCCCTCCCCCATGGAGTCTGAAATACTGAAAGCTGGGAGCATGCCTGAGGTCACTGATGCACGTGCTGAAGCAGAACAAAGGAGTACACATTAACTATGAAACAGGGGAAAGATATCCCCACATAAGGTGGTAAGCCTGGCACAGGCTGTGTGGACTCTTTATCTCTTGGCAAAGTTGTGTTCCAGGCACAAGGTCCATTCTTATCTGACTGAGTAGGAGTCGAAAGCCTGCACGTGAGATTACCTTTCCCAAGAGCCCACCCCTCAATCTATGGAAACAGCAGATAAAGCACATCAAATCCAGTAAGACCCGAATCTACCTCAAATTTGGAAGCATAGTTGGGTCCAGTGGGGTTCCTGAACAACCTATACAGATGAAGTTCATTTGCAGAGACTTTCTGTCATGTTGAGAAAGTACTTTACCAGAATCATTAAGAGCACCAGATCCTGGAGGATGGCCAGTCCTCTCTGGAGCATGGCCCTCTAGTAGGAACCCCAAGTTCCAGGCTTGATCTAGCTAAAGATGTTGAAGAATGAGTCTAGGTATGACACCAAAAGCACAAGCAAAAAAAAAAAAAAAAAAAAAAAAAAAACCAAAAGGAAAGTCTGCCAGTCCACACAACTACAAGAATAATTTCATGACAAAAAAAAAAAAAAAAAAAAAAAGTCTTTACATGCGGGGGTTGGGAAGGAGGGAAGCTAGGGCAAGGTTGAATGATAAGGTTATCTCCTACATGAGGCCACTCCTTCAGGACTAGGAAAGGGCTGTTTTATCTAACCCACAGAAAAAACACACAGAATAGCAAAATGAGGAAACAGAGGCATATGTTCTAAAGGAGAAAACAAGATAAAAACCTCTAGGGGGTGGGGGTGGAGACTAAAATGGAGATAAGTAATTTCCCTGATAAAGAGTTTACAGTAATGGTCATAAACTTGGGAGAAGAATGTATGAACACAATGAGAACATCAACAAAGGGATAGAAAATATAAGAAAGTATCAAACAGAAGTCACAGAGCTGAAGAATACAATATCTGAAATGAAAAATACACCAGAAAGCTTCAACAGTAGATTAGACGAAGCAGAAGAAACGATCAGTGCCTTCAAAGACAGAGTAGGGGAACTCATCCAACCAGAGCAGCAAAAAGAAAAAAGAATTTTTAAAAACTTACGGGAGTCATGGGACAACATCAAGCAGACCAATATTTGCATTATAGGGTTCAATCTCCTTATTTGTTATAGGTCTACTCGGCATTTCTACTTTTTTTCCAGCTTTACTGAGAAATTATTGGCATACATTACTGTATAAATTTAAAGCATACAGCATGATGGCTTGATTGACATATATTATGGAATGGTTGTGACATTATGTTTAGCTAACATCCACTTTCTCATATAGATATAATAAAGAGAAAAGAAAGGAGACAGGAAGAAAGGGAAAAAAATTCCATCTTGAGACAGGAACTCTTAGGATTTACTCCCTTAACAATTTTCTTGTATATGATACATTGCATAGTTCTCAGTTGTCTCTTGAAACTTTATGATTGTCCAAGCAGCCTATTTATAAAAATTTTTTGTGGCCCACAGTGTCTAAAATGTTTATTATTTGCAAGCGGCCTATTTTTTTTTAATAGCTCCCTGTTTTTAAGGGTGTGCCATGACCTACCAGTGTCCCCAAAAGAAGGGAATCTTAGTACCTAATTTTAGGCTGGTTGAAAGGCAGCCCCTCAGACAGCAACACTTAAAATATGTAAATACATATGGTCCTTGGGACTGTAATTGTAAACCCCGCTGGCCTCCAGGCCAGGCAATTTGAAGGTGTCCCCTGGGTGACAGTTGCAAAAATCAGGGCTTCAGACAGGTGTATAAGTTAATTTCTGGGAAATACTGGCCAGCTGGAGTGAGGCAGAGGGAGAGCACAAAGATGGCATTCTCTTGCCTGTGTTCTCTTAGAGCATCTCTGTAAGACTGTAGATGTGTAGCAAACCTAAGGCCTGCCTCTCAGGCTGAAGCTCCAGGACAAATAGGCTTCCTTCACAGAAAGACTAGGGGTGTGTTTCAGTCTGCTATGTGTGCAGTGCCCTTGGGGTGGTAGTCTGCCAAGAACTGTCTCTCCAATTGTTCTAGTCCCATGGGACCCAGGAATGCAAGTTCCACTGGCCTCCCTATAAAAACTGGGCCACCAAATGTGCATAAAAGCCCCCTCACCAAGAGATACTGGCCCTGTGGAGTGTGGCAGAGTACAAGTACTGAAGTTAGATAAAAAAGGATGGTGCCCATTGGCTTTAGAAAGGCAGAGAGAAAGTGCAAAGTTGGGGATCCCAGGCTAGAGGGTACAGATGGCACCCTCTGAGAAAAAAGGAAAAAAAAGAAGATGGCTCCTGCTGGCTTTAGCAAAGTAGAGGGAGAATGTGAAAATGGCTCCAGCCATTTTCTGTCCCCAGCACCTCTGTCCCCGGAGAATACCCCATCAGGCCCCTGTCCCTCTGATGGATACTTTAGATTAGCAAGTGAATCTCCTTCACACGTAATCTGGGTTCTTTTCAAACTGCTGCTTCTGTGCTGGGCTCTGGGGCAAGTAAGCCTGTGCAGGAGCCTTTTAAGAGCAGTTTCTCAGAAGACTATAGGTTCAGGGATCATTTCTATAGTTTGTTCCTCAGTTTTCTACAGCCCTTTGGGTCTTGTGGATGTGACCCTGTTGGTTTTTAAAGCCAGGTGTTTTGGGGGCTCATCTCCCAGGTGCAGGTCTTAAAAGGTGGGATGCCTGATGTGGAGTATGAACTCTTCACTCCTCAGGGAGATGCTCCAGACTGGTTAGTTCCCTCCCAATTGTGGATTGCCATTCAGGGGCTAGGGTTTATGGTGAGCCTATGTCTCAGCCTCTCCTGTCTTCTTTGATGTGGACCTTTTCTCATTAGTTGATGTAAAGGAGCTGTTCAGGTAGTTTTTGGGTTTCAGAGGGAATTGCTCCATGTGTAGCTGTAGATTTGGTGTCCATGGAAGAAGGTAAGTTCAGGATTTTCCTGTATCACTGTCTTGGACCACCTTCCCCAGATTTTAATTGGATTAATTTTTTTCCATTGAGTTGTATGAATTCCTTATATATTTTGGATATTGACCTCTTAAAAGTGTGGTTAGCAATATTTTTCTCTCATTTGGTAGGTTGTTTTTTGATTTGATTAATGTTTTCTTTTGTTGTACTGAAGCTCTCTAGTTTGATGTGGTCCTACTTGATTATTTTTGTTTTTTTTTTAACTTTTTTTTATTGATTTATAATCATTTTACAATGTTGTGTCAAATTCCAGTGTTCAGCACAATTTTTCAGTCATACATGGACATATACTCACTCATTGTCACATTTTTTTCTCTGTGAGCTACCATAAGATTTTGTGTATATTTCCCTGTGCTATGCAGTAAAATCTTGTTTATCTATTCTACAATTTTGAAATCCCAGTCTATCCCTTCCCGCCCTCCGCCCCCCTGGCAACCACAAGTCTGTATTCTACGTCTACGAGTCTATTTCTGTCCTGTATTTATGCTTTGTTTTTTTTTTTTGTTTGTTTGTTTTTGTTTTTTAGATTCCACATATGAGCGATCTCATATGGTATTTTTCTTTCTTTTTCTGGCTTACTTCACTTAGAATGACATTCTCCAGGATCATCCATGTTGCTGCAAATGGCGTTATGATGTCGGTTTTTATGGCTGAGTAGTATTCCATTGTATAAATATACCACCTCTTCTTTATCCAGTCACCTGTTGATGGACATTTAGGCTGTTTCCATGTTTTGGCTATTGTAAATAGTGCTGCTATGAACATGGGGTGCAGGTGTCATCCTGAAGTGGGGTTCCTTCTGGATATAAGCTCAGGAGTGGGATTCCTTGGTCATATGGTAAGTCTACTCCTAGTCTTTTGAGGAATCTCCACACTGTTTTCCACAGTGGCTGCACCAAACTGCATTCCCACCAGCAGTGTAGGAGGGTTCCCCTTTCTCCACAGCCTCTCCAGCATTTGTCATTTGTGGATTTTTGAATGACGGCCATTCTAACTGGTGTGAGGTGATACCTCACTGTAGTTTTGATTTGCATTTCTCTGATAATTAGTGATATTGAGCATTTTTTCACGTGCCTTTTGATCATTTGTATGTCTTCCTTGGAAAATTGCTTGTTTAGGTCTTCTGCCCATTTTTGGATTGGGTTGTTTATTTTTTTCTTATTGAGTTGTATGAGCTGCTTATATATTCTGGAGATCAAGCCTTTGTCGGTTTCATTTGCAAAAATTTTCTCCCATTCCGTAGGTTGTCTTCTTGCTTTACTTACGGTTTCCTTTGCTGTGCAGAAGCTTGTAAGTTTCATTAGGTCCTATTTGTTTATTCTTGCTTTTATTTCTTCTAGGAGAAAATTTTTGAGATGTATGTCAGATAATGTTTTGCCTATGTTTTCCTCTAGGAGGTTTATTGTATATTGTCTTATGTTTAAGTCTTTGATCCATTTTGAGTTGATTTTTGTATATGGTGTAAGGGAATGTTCTAGCTTCATTGTTTTACGTGCTGCTGTCCAGTTTTTCCAATACCATTTGCTGAAGAGACTGTCTTTTGTTGCTTATGTTTTTGGTGTTATATCCAAAAGTTTATTGCCAAGACCAATATCAAGAACCTTTTCCTCTACATTTTCTTCTAGTAGTTTTACAGTTGTTGGGTCTTATATTTAAGCCTTTAATCCAATTTGTTAGATTTCTTGAGTGGTATAAGGGTACTTTTCTTCTTTTGCATATTAATATCTAGTTTACCGAACACCATTCACTGAGGACACTATGCTTTCCTCATTGAATATTCTTGGCCCTCTTGTCAAATATTGGTTGAACATATATTTGTGGCCTTATTTCTGTGCTCTCTATTCTGTTCCATTGGTTTATGTGTGTTTTTTACACGAGTACAACAGTTTTGGTTAATATAGCATTGTAATAAATCTTGAAGTCAGGAATTTTGATGCCTCTAACTTTGTTCTTCTGCCTCAAAATTCCTTTGACTATTGGGGTCTTTGTGGATCCATATGAATAGGGCTGTGTTTTCTATTTCTGTGAAAAATGCCATTGGAATTTTGTAAGGGTTGCATTGAATCTGTAGATGGCTATGGGTAGCATGGATCTTTTAACAGTATCAATTCTTCTGATTCATGAACAGAAATATCTTTCTATTTATTTATGTCTTCTTCAGTTTCTTTCATCAATGGTAATTTTCAGTGTATAGGTCTTTCACTTCCTTAGTTAAATTTATTCCTGAGTATTTTCTTCTTTTTGATGTTATTTATTTAACATTAAAAAAATTTTTTTCCAGTTAGCTTGTTGTTGGTGTATTGAAATGCAACTAATTTCTGCATGTTGATTTTGTATCCTGCAACTTAACTGAATTCATTTATTAGTTCTTTCAGTACTTTGAACATACCATCCCACTCCCTTCTGGGCTGTAATGTTTCTACTGAGAAATCCACTAATAATCTTATGAGCATTCATTTGTGCATGAGGAGTTACTTTTGCTACTTTCAAGAGTCTCTCTTTATCTTTGACTTTTGACAATTTGACTATAATGTGTCTTAGTGTGGGTCGGGTTCATCCTAGTTGGAGTCCTTTGAGCTTTTTAAATTTGAATATCCATTTCCTTTCTCAGTTTTGAGAAGTTTTTAGCCATATTTCATCAAATAAACTCTTTGCCTCTTTCTCTCTCTCTCCTACTGGAACTCCCATATTTCAGTCTGTTTGATGATGTCACATAAGTCCCTTAGACTTTTCTCACTTTTCTCCATTTCCCCCCTTTTTGCTCATCTAGCTCAATCACTTCAAAGGGCATGTCTTTGAGTTCACTAGTTCTGTCTTCTCCTTGATCAGGTCTAATGTTGAATCCTTATAACGAATTTTTAAAATTCAATTACGGCATTCTTTAGCTCCAGAATTTCTATTTTTTAAATAGTTTGCACCTTTTTGTTGATATTATCATTTTTATGATTTCATTTAGTTGTCTATTGTGTTCTGTTTTAGCACATTGAGCTTCTTTAAAATGATTATTTTGAAATCTTTGACAGGTAATTCATAAAGCTCTATTTCTTTAGAGTTTGATTCTGGAGATACTTCTTCTTTGATTGCATCACATTTCCCTGTTTCTTCATATGCTTTATTTTTTTTTACTGGGACTTGGGCATTTAAAAAATAGCCACTTCTCCCAGCTTTTACAGATTGACTTTGCACAGGGGAAAACCTTCACTAATCAGCCTGGGTAGAGGTTCTGAAGACCTCTCCGAGGTCTTCTCTGACACTGTGCATGTAATTTCCCAGTTAGAGAGGTTTGTCTGTTCCTTTTTCCAGAGCTCATAATTTCTTGCTCCCTCTGGTGTTTATCTGTGGTGTTGCAGGTACTGTGATTCTGCTACAAGCTGCCAAGCTCTCCTTTGTTCCCAGTGGCCCCCAGGCATCTGAAGTTTGATGGTTTCCTGTCAATGCTCCTAGTCAGGTGAGACAGAAACCAGTCCCTTGGGCATCCTCCCACCCTCTCCACCCAAAATGTTGGACATATCTTCCATTCTGCTCTTTCCTTTCCAAGAGAGAAGCAATAAGTTGGGCATTTTTTTCTGCTCTCACTGAGCTCTGTCAGCTTGGAGGAAAGTTTATAATGGGTGGAATACAATGGCTTTATTTATTCATTTCAATGCAGCTGTTCTTGGCTTTGCACTTGCTTGGGGCACTGTGGTTTCTTAACTGATTTAGGAGCTCTCATAAAGGCTTTTTGGATCATATACTGATGTCAACAGTATCAATGGTGTTGGTTGACGTCTCTGTCAGGGAGCAAGGTCTGTGGCTTTCTGTTTTGCCATCTTGCTGATATCACCCCTTGCCAGCATTATAATCTGAAGCTCTGGAATTTATACTTGCTATTCATTTTTAGGAGGCTGCTTCTGATGGTAATAAAATCTGGGAGGGTTTTATTACTTTCATCTTAAGCAATAAGTTAATGCTCTTTAATATTCAGACATTTCTAACGCTTGGCTATGCCTCCATCAGTTCCTTTCTGCTGATTATCAAGGATGGTCATCTGACTGAACACTGGCATATTCAGTGACAATTGCAATAACGTCTATCTATGAGGAGAGGAGGTTGGGTATGGGACCCACAATAAAAAACTGAACACATAATACCTAAAATCTTTTGACCTGTAAATTCAAGATTTATAGGAAGGGAAAGAGTCAAGAAGGTCAATTCACCAAAATCTGGAAATATAAAAAGAAATCCATAACTAGTTACATCATAGTAAAAGAAGAAGAAGAAAAGGAAAAGGAAAAAAGTGCTAAAGCGGCACTAGAGACTAATAATCCTTAAAAAAATAGAAAACAGATTGCCTACTAAGGTGACATTGTCAGCTAGAAAATAGCTTAATAGGATTTTCAAGTTGAAGAAATAAAAGAGCTATTCAGCTGAAATTTTATTTAGTGAATCTTTTTTTTGAAGGATGGTATTGACATAAAGATATCAAAAGACAAAAGAAAATTTGAATTTATCCCACAATGACCCTCAATAAAGGAAATCTCAAGAATATAATATAGAAAGAAGGAAATTTTTATAGATATATTTCTTCAGCAAATATTTTCAGAGACATTGTTCTCGACTCTTTGGACAAATCCATAAACAAAAATGACAAAGATTTGCATTCTGTCAGATTTGCAATGCAAGTTATGGTGAGAAAACACATAAATACATGAGTAAATATAAACATATGTTAACTTCTTGAAAAAAATGCTGAATTATACTTTGGAAAGTATAGCAGAACTAAAATATTGGACAAAAAATAACATACATGTTTCTTGAAAATTTTCTTTTATTCAGCAATAGTTTGAAATATTGAACAACACTATTATCTATTATACAAAATGGTTGTATTAAAATATCTAAGCAAGTGGATAAAATAATAGACATAGAGCTTATTACTGCCTAATGATAGAGAAAAATATTTAATAAGAAAAGCTAAAACATCAATAAAAATGTGGACAGGAATGAAAGAGAAAGGCATAGTGAAATGCTTGACACAAATACAATAACATCACAATTAATATAAATGAACTTAACTTCTCTAATAAAAGAGAATTCGTTTCAGGCTAGATTAATTTTTTTAAAAGCCATATATACTGTTTACAGGAGCCATACTTAAAAATTAAGACTTTGAAATTTGAAAGTTTAAGGTTGGAAAATTCTACCTGGCCAATCCTAAAAAAAAAAAAAAAAAAAGACAGCTGGTGAACTTTTAGGCTTCGGGACCACCTGGACGACCTTATCCTGAAGTGAAGGCTTCTGGGATCACGGTGAAGGCTTCTGGGATCACGGCAAAGGTGGGGTGGGGAAGGAGAGGAGAGAGCTTGGCTCTCCTCATCTATCAATAAAGCTGTTTGTCTAATTAAAAAAAAAAGCTGAAGACATAAAATATTATGTCAGAGACAAAACTAAATATTTAGTTAAAACATTTTCTAGAGAAAAGCATAGTAAAAATAGAACAATTTACCAGGAAAATAGAATACTAAGTTAGTTTCTATGCCCTTACAAAAAGTAAGCACCAATACACATAATATAAAATTGAAAGATATTTGTTAAATAAATAATTAGTAAGATGAGATTTGAAATGTCTGCTTAATGAAGTTATCTAGTAAACATGTATAAAATATTATAAATCATAACTGTAGAATATACTTTCTTTTTAAGTGTACCATGGTACTTTTATGAAAATATGGCTCTCTTTGGCATAAATTTAATCCCAAATAATTCATAATCCTTATATAGACAACGTGCTGAGGCCACAACAAAATTAAACTGGATGTTTCGACCAAAAGACAGGCAAACAGATTCCTAAGCAACTCATGGGCCCTAATCTAGTCTGACTGGTGTCCTTAATAGAATGGGCAGTTAAGACTCAAAGAGACACCAGACCAGGGTTATATTATCAAAATGAAATATTTAGGAGGATGTTTTTAGCTGTAAGAATGAGGAAGTTTGAGAGTGTGGGACCTGGGCCTTGTTCTATCCTGTCAGCTCCTGAGATCAAGGGTTGCCCAATTCCCTCTGAATCCCCAATCGAGTACAGTGCCTGGCACAGAACCGGTCCTCAATAATTATGAGTAGAATGAATAATGGAATGAAAAGAAAGAGGGAGAGTCAAGAAAGGTTCTGTATAAATAATCTACTGTAGTGGTCATCAAAACTTTCTGGTGTCAGAACTTTTTACACTCTTAAAAATTATCATGAAACACAAAGATCTTTGTGAATTATATCTATCAATATTTACTATGCTAAAATTTAAAACTGCAAATTAAAAAATGTCTATTTGTTATTTTTAATAACAAGGATCAATCTATTAGATGTTATTATAAGTAATATAATTTTATGAAAAATAACAATGTATTTTATGACTCTCTTTAATGACTGCCTTAATAGAAGACAGATTTTAAGTTCTCTTTCTACATTCAAAATGTTGAAATATAATGTTTTAAGCACATGAAGAAAGTTTGGCTTCATAAAGATATATTGTTAGAAAAGGAAACAGTATTTTAATGGCCTTTTCAGGTAACTGTGGATGTCCTTCTTTGATTTTATACCAAAACTTGACAGGTAGTACCTTCTTAGGGTTGGTAGTAATGTGGAATCTGAAACCTTATTACTAACTTTGAAAGGATCTTTTACCCATGCATGATTTGATAAGAAGTTGGTCCACTGAGAAGTTTAGCCTTTCCAAGCGCTGAAACATTTCAGCATACGATATCAAAGAAATACAGAAAAGAACATTCATTAATAACATCACCAATCTCATCAGAAACATCTCAAAGTATTGGGAAACTACAATGCATGAAGTTTCCTAAATGCTAATTTTCACTTGAAGCCTAATATTTTATCATTGCAAACAAATTCTGTCAATTATTTTCTTTGAAGTGACAGGCTGAATTCTTTTTATTTTCAATAAAGTGTCTGAATATATTATAGTTTTTTCTGTTACTTCTTTCAAATAAAAATGGAGTCCCATGAGACAAATAAACAAACCACAGCTAGAACAGCTCATAGCTCAAAAGTCACCCAACTGCTTTTCTTAAAGACAATTATCTGTTTTGGTGCACAGCTGAAGTGCTTTTTCTGCACTTCTCATTTATTCACACACGTTATTATAAAGACATGTACTTAAGGGTGAGAGTTAATAAAAAAAATATTTTTTACTGTTCTGTCAAGGATATTCTTGAGTAAAATACATTTTCGTTCTTCTGAGTGTATGGCAGATGGACACAATGGCTGTTAGTATCACTTGATGTCACTGCCTTGACAGATCGGAGGGACCAGCAGTTTTGTGCTCTGTTGTGCTCTGTTGTGCACCATCAGATATTTTTTCATAGCAAATAAAGCCTTGATATTATTACAAAAATATTGTTTGCCTCACAGGTATCCTGAAAGTATCTCAGAACCTCCATGGGTCTGGGCACTACACTTTGAGAACTGATGATCTAACGTATTTGTGAAGATTTGAGGGACAAAAGGCCAAGGTTGACTTGGAAGTTTTGAACCCAGGTGCCAGGCACGTGGCAGGTTGTGAATTAGTGTCTGTTGAATGGACTGAAGAATTTATAATTCTATAAATATTTGTATAATGAGTGAATGTGGAAATATGGGGGGAAATGATGGAAAGAACATAATCTAAAGTGAAGAAAGCAGTTTTTGGAATCAGCAAAATCTGCTTTCAACATCTGGTTTTGCCATTTAGCAGCTGTGAATCTGTTTCTACTGGGTCTCAGTTTCATCAGTAAAGTGTGAATAATGATATATAAAATTACATTTCTATAATTCTGATATATAGAATTATGGCAAAAAATTGGGCTAGATGAAACTGAGTGAATAGAATCTTTTTTGCAGGACAAGGGTCGGGGGGAGTAGGTAGTCAGATTTACTTATTCACTTTAGTGGAGGAACTGGGGATTGAACCCAGGACCTCATACATACCAAGTATGCACTCTACCACTGAGCTATATCCTCCTACTTTGATAGAATGGAACAGAATTTTTTGTACATAGAAGTGAAGAAAACATGGAGACTTATAAAATGAGTTTGTGATGTTTTGAGGGGAATATCTCAGGCAACATAGGTGGAAGTGTAGATTTAAATTAAGACACGAAAGTGTGGACTGTAGGTAAGTTTGGGAACTGTATATTCATTTAACTACTGTTTGGTGAGAGTCTACTATTACAACTGGGGAGACTATGGACGGTTTAAAACAAAAATCGACTGACATCTCTGAGGGAACGAAGATCCAGATGAACAGAAAATTAGAAGGAAAATATCAGCCAGAGGTTCAGTGGATACACAGTTGTTCAGTGGATACACTAGTTTCCAGGTATGAAGCTCTTTTGAGCGCGGGGCTAAAAAGGAATCCAGATATTTGGACATATCTTGGATAACCAGTAACTCTGGACCAAGGAAATTGAAAATCTAGAATGTAGTCCTTTTCGGGGAAAGAAATTAGATAATTTCTTTATAGTATGGCGAAGGGTGCGTTTTCAACGCCTTCTTAGCGCAGTGGGCAGCGCGTCAGTCTCATAATCTGAAGGTCCTGAGTTCGAGCCTCAGAGAGGGCATGTCTTTTTTCTTTCCTTTCTCTTATGTATGTTCGTATTCCTGGTATTTGCTTCTGTACTTATTTACCTCTGGGACGAAGTTACTTCTGTTCTGAAGTATCAAACAGTGAAATTGTGTCCGGACCAGAGCTTTCTCAGGCTAACCGCTTCTGGTCCCCGTTAGATACCCACTCCTGGCTCCGCACAATGGCTGTTTCCCTGAGGGGTTCTGGAGACACTCCATCTGCTGGCTGTGAGTCTTGGGGGTCCAGCGTAGTCCTGAAAAGCCAGGTAGGAGCATAAAACTGCTGGCCCGAAATAACTACACGCTCAAAACAGCCGTGGCAATTGTACATCACCACCTTCGCAGGCTGGAGCCTGCAGGATCCACGCCCACATTCTCCAGCTGAGCATCTCCTTACCCTGTTGATGGGTAGCCGCAATTTCCCTGTTGACTATAGCTCAACATAGATCTAGAAAACACTGACTTGGGGTGGGGGGCAAGGGTGAGTCTTTAAAACTTCTATGAGCCCATAGATGACAGAGAAATATTGGACATTGAAATATTGGAAGTGTAGTAAATCGGAGTTTTGATCCCCCTCCCGCCCCCCGTATAGTTCCACACCTGATAAGGCTCGCGATGTCTTAACTGACACTCCAATTTTGTACTAGTGGAGGCAAACAGTGGAAGAGAGATGGAGGATCTCCGAGCGTCCAGAGATGCTCAAAGAGGAAGAAGGTCTTTGCGAGGCTGAGCTGGTCATTTTTCACCTCAGCAATGCGCTGTGCTGTATGTCAGGTGGGTCCCAATCCTCTGTTACAGAAGCCAAGAAAACTTAATTTTAATGGTGACCAGACCTCTCCGCTAACTGGATCTGGGATTTACGTGGGGATCTAACCTGGGAAATAAGAAAGGCCAATGACAGGGACCTAGAGAAGCTAGATGAGAGAGAACTTGCGGGTCTAAGGTCTCAGGAGATTCCGGCTTGGGGAGGGGATTACAAAGAGCTGGAGATCCGGGCAAAGGAAAGTTATGACACTCAATGGAATTTATAGAAAATGAATTCACACAGGAAGAGGGGAAGAAAGAGAGTGTTGGGAAGTCTGTCCTTTTACCCATTTGCCCGGGATCCCATCAACGTCGTCTGTGACTCTGTACTTCAACTGGTAATGCAGGTCCTGAGCAATAATTTTAGAAACATTCAAAGTTATAAAAGGAAACAAAGAGGCCGGTATCTTGTGTAACACACACAAAACCAGGATAGTTTTTTCTCTTTTGTTTTTAGAGACTCTTGGAGATAGACACAAATATGCAGAAACATCATAGCAGAAAATACCTAGAAGCAATTCCAGCCCATCATCTTCTCAGAATCTATTAAGATCAAAGCAGTCAGGAGAAGGAATTCACTGAGCAGGACTGAGCATTGGGGCTCTCCCTCACAGCCTTTCTCCTTCTTCAACTTGAGCCCAAGCCCCACATATCCCAAGATTTCTGTGGCTGATGCTCAGGACATGAAAGCGGCCCTGGGAAAGAGATGGTCCTCGAGAAAACCTCAAACTGATGATCTCTCAGCATACCTCAAATAGTCTGAGGAAATTAGAAAATGATCATGTCTTTCAGGTGTCACGTCCTATTGCTCGCAATGCCACGAACTGTGAACTCCTCTCCGGGACTCTCCTGTTTTTCTCCAGGATGTAAAAGGCTCAGGGTCTCTTCTGGATCCTCGAAACTGTGTCCTCCAAAGCCTCTCTAGTGATGAAGGAGAGCATGGGTGTTCAATGACCGCGCAAGAATTCCGCGGGTGTCCCAGGCAGATGGCTTGTGGAATGGGACCTCGCAGCAGCTGCTAGTCTCTGCATTCAGGCTGAAAGATATTTCTTTTCTTGACGACTTGAAAATGCCTGTTTTAAACTTTTCATGTTCTAAGGGACTTGGCTGGTGTGGGGATAAGATGGTCGCTCTGGTCAGTCATCAAGTTCAAAATTTGGAGGCGAAGAGAGGAAGAGTTTTCCTCTGCATCATGTTCTTGCATGGAGGAAATTCTCTGGGAAACAAATGATGATCAGGAAATGCAGCAAAATGCAGGGCTCTTCGAAGTTTCTGAAACATCCATGGGAATTTGCCATACCGGAAATACTCTCATCTCGCCCCCCTCACCCAAGTTCGTGCAGTGTTTACATTTCTCACTATTACAACAAAAGAGTAGGAGCAAAATGTTGCTCGCCCGTTTCTAGTGGCGCACAGTGATCTTAGTGCTCTGCTTTCTAACCACAATAACCTCGGAAATTTCCGCAGTGATTTCTTTCTTCCCCTTCTGGGGACTCTGGCTTTGAGATCAGAAAAAAAGGTATAATGAGAATGTGTGTTTTCTCAAGCCATTTTCTGACAGCCTTATTTCCTTTTTTCCTTTCCGTTTTCTCTACTCAAGGCTATGTTCAAAATAACTCTCTGCGGAGGACACCTCCAGCTACCTCACGGAAAGGCATTTCTCTACAGTGCAAAGCGCGGAAACTCGGGGGTGGGGTGGAGGAAATACCGCACGAAGGAACATTATCAAGGATCAGTTTGCAGAGAGGAGTCAGTGGACAGAATTTCAGGAATGAGGCAGAAAGACAGGCCAACCCCGTGAAAAATGGATTGAGGAGACGTGAGAGTCAAGTCGAATAGCGAGGAGAAGAAACAGGATATTAGCATAATGGTCCAGGCACGGAGGCTGAACTTTGTAATATAAAGCAAAGCAGTGGATTGCGACTCTTATTTATTCAACAATGCAATACATAGCTACCGTGGGTACCCCTGGGGATTCAACCACTCTATTGACGGAGCATGCTGTGAACCATATTAGGAGGGGATCCGAGACACTTTCCAAAAAAGAATCCCTTAGGAACCGCTATTCTCTCTACGGGAGAAATGGCCTGCTAGGCGGAAGCACAGAAGGCGGAGGAGAAATTAGGTCTGATCTTTGGAGCAGAAAGTATCAACCTGGTCAGACAGACAGATCCGTGGAGCTCCTAGCGAGTCATTCTCAAGGTCATGAGTCGGAAATTCAAAGCTGAGTCTTTTTGTGCAAAAGGTGTCAATCGACTAAATTTGTTTCATGAAGAAGAAAAGAAACACATACACAAAGACTGCAATGAAACGTATTTATCTAAAGGGTCTTTTTCAAATAGCAGTATGGGAATATGTTCCCAAATTAACTAAAAATGGGAAGCGGGAGGAACCAAATACTCCCTTTAGGGGGAAATGAGTGGAGAACACAGTGGGAACTGTGCTAGAAACCAACGTGCGGAGGAGCCTGGGTGGGCGACTTACATCTGCCTTGACAGCTGGTGGAGAGCTAGTGGCGGTAACTTCACCTTCCGTCAGTTTTCCGAGGGTCACCCAGGAGGAAATGGAAGCAAAGTAAAAAGGAGGAAGAGAAGCACCAGAGAGACAGGGTGAAAGATGGTGAGGTTCCATTTTAAATAAATTATTCATGAAAACCCAACATCATAAAACACCTAAGCAGGCATCTGAAATTTTGATAATTGAACTTCCCTTCTGCAGAAACTTTAGCTGAAACTTTAGGCTTAAAACAAATCATGGATTGTAACTTCTTTCAAGCTCTGAGATGAACTTGAGGAAAAAACTTTCTTTGATGATTGAAATAACATTCATCTTTAAATATCCAGCCAAATATAGAGAAGTGTTGGGGGTGTCAGGCCTGTTAGCTCAGCTGGGTTAGAGTGTGGTGCTAATAACGCCAAGGTCGCGGGTTCGACCCCCGTATGAGCCACATGTACTTTTGCGCCTACTCACTTGATAACGCTGTTATAAAAACCCTAAGAAAAGAATGTAAATTAATGTGCCGATTAATCTTGAAGTGATATAGAGTGGATTTGTGCTTCTGGTGTTGTGTCTTTGGAGGATCAGATGATTGAAGGGAACTTAATAGCTCTTCGAGATTCCAAAAGGAAACTGGAATCGGGGAACAACGTTGAAAAACAGAAACACAGGCATAACGACCTGGGCTTTGCATCTCTTCCTCAAGGTGTTAAAATATTTCTTAGCCATGACTAGCTCCTGAGATGCATTTTTCTGGTTATGCATCTGCTTACTTCCCACAGGGCTGTCCTTGGCATGAGCAGGGTTAGCTAAAGCATTTCAGAGCGACTCAGGCCCTTGCCTCTGCCCCATTCTTCATCTCTATGTCTTTTCTTTTCTCTTCTCACACTTGATTCCAGAAATACTGGACTTAAGGAAATATCCCATACAGAACATTGAGCCTTTCACTACCCTTTGCTTGTCCAACTGGATATTAGACCAAAAACCATCTTCTGGGTTTATCTTCTCCCTGGTGCCCATCTGTTTTATGGCAAAAAAGCTTTCATAACCCCCAGTTGCCTTGATGTGTAAAAATTACTTTAGTGAAAGTGTTAGGAAAGCTTTGGGCAAGGATCCCAGCAAACAAGAAGAGACTAAATGGTATATTCAAGGTAAAAATTTTTCTGACTCTTCCTTTCAAAGCTAACATGCCACCTCTACACTCCTGATCATCTTTACTGACTAACTGTTACCCCATAGCAAACATTACCTAGCTTATTATTCATTTTTTTCTTATTTGCTTTTTGTCTATTTCTTTATTTTCTCACCTGGGATATAACTTTACAAGAAGAGAATTTTGTGTGTGTGTGTGTGTGTGTGTGTGTCTGTGTGTGTGTGTGTCTGTGTGTGTGTGTGTGTGTGTGTGTGTGTTTTCCCATTCTTGAATTAATGCACCTAGAACAGTTCCCAAAAGGATATGTGCCGAAGAAAAACTTGTTAGATAAATAAATGAATGAATGATTTTACACTTCCTTCACCCCAAAACTACAGATTAAGTTACCCTCAAAACACAAAGTTGGAAGAGGAATTTCCCCTACTTCCCTCATCAGATGGTGAGGAAGATCAATTATAGGATATACCTTGTAGTTTCTGGCATTTCTAGAAATCTAAATTTCTTCATCACACATATTATCAAACCACTGGGAAGTGATTTAACCATTCTCAGTGGGGATTGGGACAAACTACAAATGGTTTACTGATTTGGGGTTTTTTAAAATTTGTTTTTTGCTGCTTTTATTTTGTGTTCTATTTCCAATCCTTTCTTTTGAACATACTACATAGAGCAATCTCATGTTACATCAACTGTGAAAAGTAAGAAAACCTGCCCTCTGCAAAATTTAAGATCCACACTTTAAGGTTATGAGGCTGATATGCTGCCAACTGCACTAAGAGAGGAAAATTTTATGACCTGCTCACATTCAAAGTAAAATATAAAATCTTATTTCCAAACACAACTGCCTTATCAGTTTCCAGCATTTAAAGAACACAATCACTGCACATAAGCCAATTCGGCACCTGAAGGATACCACATCAAGAAATGATGGAGTCTACACCTTTGCAGTATTCTTCCAGTAATTGGACCCTCTGCCTGCAGGACCAGAGACAACTGTACCTGTCTTTTGTTGTTCTTTCTCCCTCTTATGTTCCAATGATCAGCCTCTTCCCTCCCTCAGAAATCTCAGTCACTCTTACACTTCCCTTGGTACGCTATGTTCAAAAGAAGCTTGGAGGTGCCCAGTTCATATTAGTTCACTGACTGAGTGAATTTGTCAGTGAATTTATATACAGTCTATACTTCTCCGTCTTAACTCTGCATCACCACTTGCACAGACATGACTGGAGACATTCCTGATTCAAAAAAACCACAAACTAAACTTAACCAAAAAAACTTCCATTTTTCCCCCAATCTTATGTACCACTAAATGATACTAAGAAATTTACAGAGATACTTTCATATAGTTCAATTGAAATTTGGCAACAACTATGTATATAATTTGTATTTTCCAGATTATGTTGGAGGCTCAGAGAAACTAAGTAATGTTTCTAAGGTCTCAGATCTGCTAACCAGCAAAGCATGAATTGATAAACAGATTACTAGATTTCAAATTGTGATCTTTTTTTCTGCTCCAGCTCATGATCTCACTGCCTGTTCTTCTCCACAGTATCCCATTTATCCACACACCAACTATCTAATTTCCAACCTCCCCTGTTCTGGACTTTTGGGCTTAGACTTCCAAGTCAACTTTGGCTCATTCTCCTCCTTCAAAACCCACATCCACTGTCTTGCCACATACTGAACATCAGTCTTGTGAATCTCTTTTAAATCTATACTTCCTTTCCATTCGTTCAGTACATATTCACTGGGAAGCTGCTCTGTGCCAGGCACTGCTGTAGACTCAGGTGATTCAGAAGGAACCTGACCACCCAGACCTCTGGAGCTGGAAGGATAGATATGGACAAGGATGTTCCACTTCCGGCTTCACCACTTTCAGTCTCACTGGCATTTACTGGTAAACAACTTTCAAAAAGTTTTTTTTCTCCTTCACTCCAACAATTCCTGATTTCTCAGTTTTGATATGATCTCAACTCTTTGACACTTGTTTCTATCTACTTTGTGATATTTTTCTTTAAAAGGTCAATTAGATCCACAGATGGAGAGTGTTGTTTAGTTCTTCAATATGTTTGTTGATTTGTTGTCTACTAGATCTGTCAATTAATAAGAGAGGAGTGTTGACATGTGTAATGGTAACTGTGGATTTTTCTATTTTTGTTTTCAGGTTTATAAGCTTTTATCTATGAGTTTTGAAGCTCTAGTCAGCTTCTATTCTAAAAGCTCTATACTTTTAGAATAGTTATTTCATTGGTGAGCTGATGCCTTATAATTATGTAACCTCTATCTTTACACCAGGAAATTTTCTTTGCTTTGAAATCTACTTTATCTGATACTAATATAACCACTTCAGCAATTTTTTCAAAAATTAATCCTTGTGTGGTGTCTCTGTTCTCATTCTTTACTTTCAATCACCTATATAACTTTAATCTTGTATTTAAATTTTAGTCTCACACACAACTACATTTGAAATGAGTTTCTTAAGGTTAGCATATTTTTTAATACATTCTGACAAACTCTGATTTTAATTGATGTGTCTAGATTGTCAGAATATATTAAAAATAAATATACTGACTATAAGAAACTCACATAATATTATTATTAATAAGTTTGCATATAGATGTACTATTTAATAATTTATTAATGGTTTGTTCCCTTTGTTTTTCATTCTTCTTTGTTACATTTTCTTCCTACCTTCACTTGGCTTATTTAAATATTGTTAGTAGGTAGTCTCTTGATTACCATACATATCCTTAAAATTTCACAATATATTTAGAATCAATAAATTACCATTCATGTTGAGTTTAGAAACATCACCACCATTAGGTACCTTGGCCATAACCCCTTTATGTTATATATACAGTACATGTAGATACAATAAAAACTCCATGAGATAATGTTATAATTTTCACTTTCAAACATCAAACATACTTTACAGAACTCAAGAGAATAACAGTCTGTCATATTTACCTAGATATTTCCTATCTCTGCTATTGTTCATTCATTCATGCTATTCTAAATTTCCTTCTGGTATCATTTTTCTTGTCTCAGAACTTTACTTTTTTTTTTTTTTAAGCACTTCTGCTAGCAATGGATTCTCTCAGTTTAACTTCAAATCAAAATATATTTTTTACCTTTTTGTGTGAATATTTTGCTATATTAGCATTCTGGTCTTTTCTTTCAGTATTTAATATAGTCATATCATTTCTTTATGGCCTCTATGATTTCTGATGAGGAATCCAAAACCATTCAGATTGGAGTTTTCTTCTGGCTGCTTTCAAGAAAAATTTCCCTTTTGTTTCCAGCAGTTTAATAGTGGTATGTCTGACTGCGGATTTATTGAAGTTTACTGAACATTTTGAATCTGGTTTAGATCTTTTGCCAAATTTGGAAAGTTTTTGGCCACTAATAATTCAAAAAAAATTCCCATTTTTAAGGTTCTCATTCTTTTCTTGTTTTGTGTCTACAGTGATGTGAATACAAGATGTTTGCTATTTTCCAATTTGTACCTGAGGCTCTGTTCATCTTTCAAAATACACTTTTCATTGTGTCATTTTTAGATTAGATAGTTACTATTGTTCTATCTTCACATTCACTGACTTTTTCTCAATCATTTTCTGCCATTAAGACAATCCATTGAGGTGTTGTTCATAATTTTGGTTAATACATTTTCAGTTCTGAAGTTTCAGTTTGGATTTATATATCCCTTTTTTTTTTTTTTTTTTTTTTTTGTTAAGAGTTTCTAACACTCCATTCATTTCAAAGCGTTCTCAGCCCTAACTCTCAAAGCACTGAAAAATCACTGCTTCAAGGTATTTGTCAGAGGATTCCAAAATCTGTGTCATGTCAGTATTGTTATCTGTTGGTTCTTTTTTCCAAGTTAATAAAGATTTTCTTCATTCTTCTTATGCTGAATAATGTTGGATTATAACCTGGCCATTTTTACATCAGACTTTGTGTCTTGTTCAAATCTTATGAAGAATATTGCCAAGCTTGCCTTTGCTGGCCACTTGATGGTCTTGTGTTCAAATTTCAAGAAGCGACCAGTGTGTTGTGGTTTCAAAGTCCGATCCATTTCCAAAGCTTTTCCGATACCATTTGGAGATCTCTGGAGTGTATGCAATCCAGTGGCCAGTGGTATGTTGTTTAGGATCAGAACCATTTATAACACTGCTCGCGGGTGCAACCAGGAGTTCACTAATAACTTCAAGTGTTTGCTTTCCAATGTCTCTCCAGATATTTTCTGGTCACTTAAGGCATTCGGTTTCAGTCACAGACAAGAAAGCTGTGGCTTTATTGACCCTGTTCTGCCCTGCGCTTCTCAGGACTGTGTCGCATTTCTGCCAAGTTGCAGGAAGGAAAAGGAATAAAAATAGCAATCCGGGCATATCTCTTAGGATCATAGCTAATTCATTAAATGTCTAATTTTCTCCTTTTTTTCTGTGAGTTGGAAGATTTGTGGTTGTCATGTGGAGCTTCTCAGTTGAGAGTAAAAGCTGGAGAATGTGGGCGTCGATCCCACTACCTCTCACATGCTAAGCGAGCGCTCTACCACTTGAGCTAATTCCCCCTGCAAGGCCCTGTTTTTCCTTCCTTTTTTCAGAGTACCGCTCCAATTCATTACTCACTCTTGGGTGGTCCGAACTTCAGGAAATGTCAAGGTCATTAGTGGGAGACTGACTCGAATAAGGGCACACCTCAAAGACGCCCTAGGCAAAGGAGCGGTTGGTACCTATTTTTGTGCTAAGGAAAGGAGGAGAACGTCGCAATGGGAAAAGTTTGGCACCCCAAAGGTTCACGTTTCCGATTTTCTGGGACAGAAGAGAACACATCCCAGTTGGGAAGATTCACCCAGAACAGTTGGCTAATGAGACAGGACTATCTAAGGATAATTACCTGTTGCTTAAAAACGAAACCAAAATGACAAACAAACAGAGGTGGGATGACCACTTTGTTGCTTTTAAGGGAGGTGGTAGGCTGATTTTTCTGTCTAATGAGATGCAAAAGAAAACAGTTGTTTCTGCTCGGTTTCGAACCGAGGACCTCTCGCGTGTTAGGCGAGCGTGATAACCACTACACTACAGAAACTCACGCTCTAAGTTATTTCTGAGATATTTATTCGATTCTTGTGGAAGTGGGTCATGAGTGGTTATATATCTATACCATATGAGAGAATAACAAAAATACAACACATTCCAGGCAAGAGCCATTGGAAATGAGACATGAGATCCTATCAGAGAGAAGAAATGAAATATGGACATTGGGGGATGAATATGAAGGGTGAATAGGCTGGAAGTAACTGGAATGGAGGTAAGAATTCCTGTGTTCAGAAATAGACTAAACGCTGGAGTGTGTGTATGTGTGTGTGTGTGTGTGTGTGTACAATAGATGTGGAGGGAAACATTATTGAAAAGACTGGACACGTAGATACACTGGGGAAAAAACTGCAGAAGCTTTAGAAACTGAAAAAATCCAGACACATGGCTTTAAAATCAAAACATTTTATGAAACATTTTTATTTTGAATGCTAACTAGGTAGGAAATGGGGAAACTAGAATTGCAGAGAAAGAAAAAGAAGTTATAAGGTATTAAGGGATGGAGGTTTATTTGTTTAGTTCCTGGAATTAGCAGTAGCATGAGTCTTGCAGTACCTCCAACCCGGTACGCTGTCTGGCCCAGAATACATCCTCCATAAACACAGAATGGATGAATGCATAGATGAAGAAAACAAAGAGAAATATTCTGGAGAGTTTGTGCAGGAAGGATCTACAGTATTTGAGTATGTGTCAAGACACGATATAGAGATTTGAGGGAGAAGGAGTCAAAGGCACATAGAATACTTGAACCTGGATGACAGACACAGAATTGATTTTCAATTAATGTCTGATGAATGGAGGAATAAATACACTCATTGATAAGTATTTGTTTTAATAATGAATTATTGAATGAACTGGTCTGGAAAAAAAGAAGTGATGAGACTATGCGCAAGGTTAAAGGAAAAGCCTACATTAAAAAAAAAAAAAAAAAAAAAAAAAAAAAAAAGCTTCCTACTTTTGATTTTGCTCCGTACAGCCATGCAAACTGAAGAAAAAGATACTTCAATTCCTCTGAGCTTCAATTTTATCTGTAAAATGGGAATCATAATATTTAGAGTTACTGCAAATCTAAATCAAACAGCTTGCATAAAATTAATAAATATTTAGTACAGTTTCTAGCACATGGTGCTGAAAGAGAATTTATTTTCCTCCATTCTTTTTCATTCTTTCATTGCCTGTATTTCAAGTCCTCAGTGGTGGTCATCCTTCTCTCAAAGGCTCAGAGAAGCAACAAATGGAAAGAAGTAATCTCCCCATAATCATTATGGTGCTTTCTACAGTCTGCACATGCCTCCCTTCCTTGAGCCTTTAACGAAAAGCAACAGCACAGCCTGATCTTCAGGAAGCAAGTTCTGGACAAGCTAAACATCAGAAATCCACTTCTGGGGGTCATTTTGGTAACATGTATACAAGAAATAAAACAGAACAGCACCTCCTTTTCATGTTTTAAAAATAAAATCAACTGGCAAAGTTGGAATCCTACCATCCATAATCATATATGTCACCATATTGCCACTGGTCCCCCAAAGAAATAAAGTGTTCTCAAGATACTTGATTATCCTGAAAAGGCTACTACACTGTCTACACTGTCAGCATGCCAGGTGTGACAACTGTCTCCTCTGTCTCCCAGCTTCCAAGGTCACAGAATGTCAAATTCTACCTAGTATAAGAATCCTCACAAACCTCATTAGTCAAATCATCAAGCTCCCTGCATCCTGTCCTTCTAAAAGAAGAAGATGGATAGATGTAGCTTCATGAGGAAGGAATTTTGAGGTTTTATTTACTCTTGATACACTGCACCCAGAACAGTCCACTAACAAGAATTATTTGTTGCGTGGTAAAAGAGTAAATGATTTTACACCTCCCCATTCCTTAACTGCCATTGGGTGACCCTCAGAGCACGAATTTGGAAGAGGAATTTCCTCTGCTTCTTCCATCAGATGGAAGGGAAGACGCAAAAATATGATATAGCATGTATTTTCTGGTGTGATCTACATTACTTTGCCAATGATTTTACTGACGTTACTGGAAAGTGCAACAAACTTGAAATCTGATTTCGCCCTCCTGGGCAAATATTGGGTTATTTATCAAATGCTTATCTGGCAACATTTGCTAATTTTACTTTATTTATTTATTATTTAAATAGTGCAACCTACATATGTTTTCTTTTTAGCAACAGAACATTAGGCTAGTCAGACTGTGGAAAAGAGAAGTAACTGCCTTCTCTGAGGTTCGAACTCAGGACCTTCAGATTATGAGACTGACGCGCTGCCTACTGCGCTAAGAAGGCAGATGACGTCAATTTCCTACATTCTAATTACAATATAAAATAATATTTTCCAAGCGTGTCTATCAGTTTCCAGCTTTTCAAGATCAATATTCCTTAAAAAAAATCATTTCATATAAGCTAATACTGAACCTGACAGTTTCTACATTCTGAAATGGTGGAGTCCACAGCTTTCCAGTATACACCGTGCAATTGACCCTCTGGCCAGCAAGTACAGGAACAATCATACCTGTCTTTAGCTTCTCTTTTCCTCTCTTTGTTTCCAGTGATCTGTCCCTCCCCTCCCTCAGAGATTTCAGTCACTCTTACACTTTCTTTGCTATCTTATGTCAAAAAGAAATTTAGGAGTTTCCCAGTTAATATTATTCACTGACTGAGTAATGAATACTCGTCAAATTTGTCTACAGTCCATATTTTTCTGTCTTAACTCTATATCGTCACTTGAATCTACCGGACTGGATACATTCTCCCTACAAAAAACAAAGTAAATTTAAAAAACAAAACAAAACAAAACAAAACAAAACAAAAAAATCAGTCCCTGTTTTTTTTTTAGCCTTGTTCTGACAGTTACACTGAGAGATTCATGGAGATTTATGGAGATTATGTCATATAGTACAATTGAAATTTGGCAACAACTATGTATCATAATCTTCACTTCCCAGATATAATGGAGGCTCAGAGAAGTTAGGTAATATTTCTAAGGTCCCAGAGCTGCTAAGCAGCAAAGCATGAATTGATAAACAGATTATTAGATTTCAGATTGTGATCTTTTTTTCAGCTCCGGCTCATGATCTCACTTCCTGTTCTTCTCCGCAGTAGCCCATTCATCAACATACAAACTATATAATTTCCAACCTCCCCTGTTCTGGACTTTTAGCTTAGACTTCCAAGTCAGCTTTGGCTCATTCTCCTCCTTCAAAACCCACATCCACTGTCTTGCCAAATATGGAACATGTTTCTTGTGAAACTCTTTTAAATCTATCACTTCCTTTCCATTCATTCAGTACCTATTCACTGGGGAGCTGCTCTGTGCCAGGCACTGCAGTAGGCTCAGGTGATTCAGAAGGAATCTGACCACTCAGACCTCTGGAGCTGGAGGGATAGATATGGACAAGGATGTTCCACTTCCGGTTTCACCATTTTCGGTCTCCCTAGCATTTACAGCTAAATAACCCTTTCGAAAATATCTGTTTTCATAACATCCCTCTGTTTCACTCTGAGCACTCTTGATTTCTTAGTTTTGATATGATCTTGCTTTTCTCTCAACTCTTTGGCCTTTCTTTCTATCTACATTACAATTTTGCTTTACGAGGTCAGTTAGATCCATTGGTGGATGGTATTGCTTATTTCTTCAATGTGTTTGTTGATTTGTTAACTACTAGATTTAACATTAATGAGAGAGAAGTGTTGACATTTGAGATAATTGTGGATTTCTCTATTTTTCTTTTCAGCTTATCAGCTTTGGTTTACGAGTTTTGAAGCTCAGTGGTCAGGGGCATACACATTTAGGACAGTTATTTTGTTGGTGAGTTGACATTTTATAAATATGTCCCTTCTCAATTATCACTTGGAAATTTGAAATCTATTCTGTTACTAATATATCCACTTCAGCTTTTTTGATTAGTGCTTGTGCAGTGTCTCTTTCCATTCTTTAGTTTCAATTTCCTATATCACTTTTAATCTTGTTTATAACATTTACACTCACTTATAAGTACATTTGATTTGAGTTTTTTAAGGTCAACATATTTATTTTTAATACGTCATGATAAACTCTAATTTTTAATTGATGTGCTTAAATAATGTACTTAATATTATTATTAGTAAGATTACATATAAATTTACTGTTTAGTAGTTTGTTAATAATTTGTTCCCTTATTTTTATTCTTCTTTGTTCCTTTTCTCACCTTCTTCGGGCTTAATTAACATTGTTAGTAGGTGCTTTAGTGATTACCATATACATCCTTAAGATTTCACTGTAAACTGAGAATCAGTAAATTACTATTCAAGTTGAATTTAGAAACCTCATTACCATTTAGTCCCTTTACCATAACCCTTTTATATTATGTACATAGTACATGCAGATGCAATGAAAACTCCATCAGACAATGTAATACTTTTCACTTTCAAACATCAAGCACACTTCAAAGAACTCAAGAGAAACATAATAGTCAATCATTTTACCCAGATAGTTCCCTCTCTGCTATTGTTCTGATGATAAATTGAAAACATAATGTAGTAATCAGAGTTTAGGCATATAAAAATTGAGTCGGGTGGCCATGGAGGCCCTAGTTCCTTTTAAGGGAGGCGGTGGTCTGATTTTTCTGTCTGATGAGAGGCGGAAGAAAACAATTGTTTCCGCCCGGTTTCGAACCGAGGACCTCTCGCGTGTTAGGCGAGCGTGATAACCACTACACTACGGAAACTCGCAGTTTACACTATTTTGAGATGTTTTTTCATTGTTACTGAGGTGGGTCATGAGACGTTACACACCTACACCATACGATAGAACAATTAAAAAAATACAAAATATTCCAGGCAATTCCAGGCATCGGAAATTAGACGCGAGATCCTATTACAATGAAGGAAAAAAAATACGGACATTGAGGGGTACAAGTGAAGAGTGAACACAGGGTATTCAGAAATATATCTATTCACTTGGAGAGAGAGAGAGAGACAGAGAGAATTGGTGTTTGTATGTGTGTATAAAATAGACATGGCGGGAACCAGTGACTGAAAGGCCTGGACACAGGAAGATACACTGGGGAAACCACTGGGGAGGCTTAAGAACCTTTGAAAAAATTCCACGCAGATGGCTTATGTAATCAAGGTGACATTTTGCAAAAGATTTTTAAGTTTGAATCCCAAATAAGTAGGAAATGGGGAAATTAGAATTGCAGAGAAAGAAAAAAAGTTATAAGATATTAAAGGATGGAGGTTTATTCTTTCAGCTCCTGAGATTAGCGGTAGCACGAGTGTTTCTGCACCTCCAGCCCAGTACACTGGCACAGAATATATCCTCCATAAACACAGAATGGATGAAGGCATAGGTGAATGAGAAGAAAGAAATACTCTGGAGAGGTTGTGCAGGAAGAATCTACAGTATAAGTATGTATCAGGACACTGGATGTAGAGATTTGAGGCAGAAAGAGTCAAAGGCATGAGGAATACTTGAATCTGGGTGGTAGACATAGAAGAGATTTTGAATTAATATTTGATGAAAGAAAGATAAGTCCACTCATTTATAAGTTTTGTTATATGAATGAAAGAACGAATAAATGAATGATCTGGTATGGAAAAAAAAAAAAGAGATGGTGAGACTATGCGCTATGTGAAAGGAAAAGCTCATTTTTTTTTAATATAGAAAAAAAAAATATTCAGCTTTCCGTGTGTGGTTTTGCTCCTTGTAGCTATGTGACCTCAGAAAAAAGTTAAGCTCTTAGTTTCAATTTCATTTGCTAATGGGAATAATGATATTTGAATTAGCAGCAAAGCCAAATCAAACAACTTGCATGGGTCAGGGGAGCAGGTGATTATATAGCTCAGTAGTAGAGTGCATTCTTAGTATGTGTGAGGTCCTGGGTTTAATCCCCAGTACTTCCATAAAAGAAAAAACAACTTACATAAAGTTAATAAGATTTTAGCTCAATTTCTAGCCATGGTTCTGAAAGAGAATTTTTTCATTCCTTTTTAATCTCTCCTAGCCTGTATTCCAAGTACCCAGATGTTGCCATCCTTCTCTCAAACATTCAAAGAGACAGCAAATGGTAGAGGGAATCTCCCTGTAAACACCATGGTGATTTCTTCAGCCTTTCAGTAGGAAAGATCCTACTTTCATTGAGACTTTTGAGGGAAAGCAGTGGTATAATCCCATCTTCAGTGAGGAAGCTCTGGACAAACTAACCTTCAGAAATCCACCTCTAGGGGTCATTTTGGTAACATGTAAATAAGAAATCATCTTCTTTCCACTCCCTTAAAGAAAATCATGGAAAATAGTTGGAATCCTGCCACTCATAATCACATATGTCACCATATCGCCACTGGTTCCCCAAAGAATAAAGGATTTTTAAAATACTTGATTATGCTGAAGAGGCTACTACACTGTCTACACTGTCATCATTTCAAACATGACTACTGTCTCCCCTTCCTTCCTCCTGCTTCCAAGCTGTGAGATGTCAAAGATTTATTGTCTATCTGGTATAAGAATCCTCACAAACCTTCAAATCCTCAAGCTATCTACATCCCAGCACCCAGAAGAAGAGACAGAGGGAATGTTTTGGGCCTTCATTGCTGGAGAAGAGAAAGAAACTGAAAATTAAGAACTTGTGTAGAAGAAAATGGTTGGAAGAAATACAAGCAAAAGGAAATATGCTTTTAATTCTTTTCTAGTTTTCACCCAACTTCAAACTGTTATCAGTAGTGACTGTATTATAATGGAAACACCCGTGATCCTTTATGTTTTTATCTGTTATTCACTAATTAGAAAGTAGAACATTCTGTTCGGGAAAAATTAAAATTATACATTATAAATACATTACCATTCATCAATACAATTCAAAATATTAAATAAGGCATAAAGAAAGAGCAAAATTAATTCACAGATGCAGAGATTAGCACTTTGGAAGTGTAATAAAATGATTTGTTAAACTATCAATTTATATCAATTTGCCTATTAACTCTAATTACCTATTACTTCCATTTCAAGACAGAAGTCATATTTATGCCTTAACTCCAGGCATTTAGGATATAGTGAGGTCAGAACAATGATTTGAGCCTAAAGATCCTTATATTCTAGAAGAGAGAAAGACAATTTAAAAAGAAAAACTTCATAAGACACTTTTCAAAACACAGAGTGTTTGTGAGAAAGGTGGCATAAGTTAATGTGATACATTGAAAATCATGATAAGAGACATTAGCTAGGGAGGTGGTCTCAGTAGCCAAGTGACATTTGATTTACAGACTGTCAAGAAGTAGGCACCTTATTAAGTCAGACTAAAAATGAAAAGATATATTAGGAGTGGAGAGGTGAAGAAAGGCCTTCTGTGGACACCTGGGAAACTAGCCCAGACAGAGCCTGGTTACCAAATACCCACAACAGAGTCAAAATATAACAGATTTCCCATCCCATTTCAAGACTGTGTGCCACTGGCCTAACCAAATGTTGAGTCCGCTGAAGGAACACACATTCAAAGAGTCTCCAAGAGCATCATCCATTGAGTTCTTGGTGTCTGTAGATGTTTAAGATCACATTGAAGCAGAGGTAAGTCTTTCAATGAAAAGTAAATTGCAAGGGCTGTTTACAGGTCAGCATGGCAGAATCATGGCTCTTTTTCTCTTCTCTTCCTGCTTTTGGACCTCATTAGAATCAGATCACTAACAGTGATAAATGTATTTCCTGCATTACCTGCTGGTATTTCCCCCCCCCCCCCATTTTTAATCATATTCCAGCTGCCTGTACAGAGGAAAAATTCTATCTTCAGTTGTTTGTTGGAAATTAAATACCACCTGATTGTTTCATTGTTTGGCAGATATATTTCTTAAGGTGTTGATTTGGACTGTCCTTACAGGTACTGTGATAGTTAGATTGGGACAAATGGGTAAGGATCCTCCTTAAGGAAGAACTGTCCCAAATCCTTCTATTCTTCTTTCTTGAGTTTTCTCTAAGAATTCGCTTGGTTTCACTTCTCCTTCTTCCTCTTCTTCTTCCTCTCTTTCTCCTTCTTCTTTTTTGAAATTCTAGGTCTTTCTGATCCCCTTACAGACCCAGGTTATTCAAATCTCAGACCCACAAATTCTGTTGTACACCTTGTCTCTCTAGGTCTCCCTCAACAGCCTTCCCTCTTTCCTCAGGCCAATTACCCCATAAAATTCAATCATAAAATAGTGGAGAGGCTTTCTTTTTATCAGGATCTCTCTGTCCAGAAACCAGTGATGGGAAGTCCACCTTCCAACTAGCCAAAAATGCTGAATGTTGTGAAGGAAAGGCCAGCACAGTCCAGTACAGATCACATTCACCCCCTCTACAGCTTTTTCCAGGTTTTCCTTCCTTGTCTATAGACAGGGAATATTCCTTGAAGACTGAAAATGAGCTGTGTTAGAAAAATTCTGGACACAAGTAGTTTAGTAAGCATAAAAGAAGGAGAAAATAAAGGTATCTTCAAAGTGATAACTTTTCTGACTCTTCTGCTGAAAGCTGAACATGTCACCTCCACTCTCCCGTCTCCCTTCACCGCCTAATGATTACCCCACAGCAGACAGCTCCTCGTCTAGCGTATTGTGCATATTGCTCATTTGCTTCTTGTCTGTTCTCCCACCCTTCACAGCTGGGATGTAGCTCCATGAGGAAGGGAATTTGAGGGTATTATTCACTCTTGAATCACTGTACCCAGAAGAGTCCACTGACAAGAGATATTTGTTGCATGATGAAAAGAATAAATGAATTTATGCTTCCCACCCCTCAGCTGCAGTTGGGTGAACTTTCGGCACAGATTTGGGAGAGAAATTTCCCCTGCTTCCTCCATCAGATGGAGAAGACAAAAATATGGTATAGGCTTTGTTTTCTGGTATAATCTGAATTTCTTGACAATTTCACCCAAACTACTGAGAAGGGCAACAAAACAGAAAACTGATCTCACCCTCCTGAGTGAATATTGAATATTGGAACATTTTTCAAATGCATATCTGGCAGCATTTGCTAATTTTCCCTTGTGTTGGTTTTTATCAGGGCAGATGATGTAAGTTTTCTTTTTATGAATTTGGCTTTCCATCAGGCAAATGTGAGAAAAAGCCTGCCCTCTCTGAGGTTCGAACTCAGGACCTTCAGATTATGAGACTGACGCGCTGCCTGCTGCGCTAAGAGGGCAGATAAGGTCCCCTTATACTCATTGAGACTAAAATATGAAATAGTATTTTCAAGGTATGTATATCAGTTGTTACTACCTTTCAAAAAATGTAATTGAGCGGCTTGAAAATCATTCCATTTAAACCATTGTTGCAACTGAAAGATTCCACATCCAGGAATGGTGGAGTCCACACCTTTTCAGTATTCATCCAGAAACTGGACCCTCTGGCCAGCAGTATCTGGGTATTGTACTGGTCTTTTGCTGCTCCCTTCTCTTCTTGTGTTCCAATGATCAGCCTCTTCCCTCCCTCAGAGATCTCAGTACTTTCCTTGGTACCCTATGTTCGAAAGAAGCTTAGGAGGTGCCCATTTAACATTAGTTCATTGGCTGAATGAGTGAATGAATACTCCTCAAATCTGTCTACAGTTCATAATTCTCTGTCTTAATTCTACATCTCCATGGGCATCTACAGGATTGGAGACATTATCCCTACAAAAAACACAAAATGAATTTAATTTTTAAAAAATCTTTGTTTTAGTCTTATAATTATACTAAGAGATTTATGGAGATTATTTCATATACTACAATAGAATTTCGGCAACAAAAGTATGTATCAACAGTTTGCACTTTTCAGATATAATGGAGGCTCAGAGAAGTTAAGTAATGTTCTAAGGTCCCAGAGCTGCAAAGCAGCAAAACATAAACTGAGAAACAGATTTTCAGATTCCAGATTGTGAGCTCTTTCTCTGCTACAGCTCTTGATCTCTCTGCCTGCTTTTCTTCACAGTAGCCGGGTCATCCATACTGTATTTAATTCTCAACCCTTTTTGTTTGGCTTTTTGGACTTAGACTTCCAAGTCAACTTTGGCTTGTTCTCCTCCTTCAAAACCCACATCCACTGTCTTGCTGAATACTGAGCATCAGTCTTGTGAAGCTCTCTTAAATCTATCACTTCCTTTCCATTCATTCAGTACATTTTCACTGGGGAGCTGCTCTGTGCCAGGCATTGTGTAGGCTCAGGTGATTCAGAAGGAACCTGACCACCCAGACCTCTGGAGCTGGAAGGATAGATATGGACAAGGATGATCCACTTCCGGTTTCACCACTTTCAGTCTCTCTAGCTTTTACAGCTGAATAACTTTCTAAAATATCTGTTTTCATAATGTCCTTCTGCTTCACTCTGACCATTCTTGGTTTCTTAGTTTTGATATGGTCGTTTTTTTCTCTCAACTCTTTGGTCCTTCTTTTTACATACATGTAATTTTTCTTTATAAGGTCAGTTAGATCCATTGGTGGATGGTGTAGCTTATTTCTTTAATGTGTTTATTGATTTGTTATCTATTAGATCTATCTTCTACAATGATAACTGGATTTTTCTATTTTTCTTTTTAGACTTATCACCTATAGCTTATGAGTTTTGAATTTCAGTGGTCAAGGGCATTAAAAACTTCATATAGTTATTTTGTTGGTGAACTGACACCTTATAATTATATAACTTATCACTTAATATCTGGAAATTTGAAGTCCAGATATTAAATTCATCTAATATTAATACACTCACTTCAGCTTTTTTTTTCTGATTAATGCTTATGTGTTGTCTTTTTTGCCCTTCTTTACTTTCAACCTCCTACATAACCACTAATATTATTTATAACATTTAATCTCACATATAACTACATTTGAAGTGAGTTTCTTAAGAATGAAAAGAGCAATTGGGCATGTCCCTTGGGATGACAGCTCTTCTGAAGTAACAGAAAAGTAATTATAGGTTGATCATAGACGTACGTAACGAAGGGCAGTCGAGCCAACGATATCCTGTCTTGTCTTTGCCTAGAGAAAGGTCCAAAGTGTCTAATTTTCTTGTTCCTTTCTACTGGCTGGAACACCTGAAATTGTCAAGGAGAGCTTCATAATTGAAGGAGTAAAAGCTGGAGAATGTGGGTATCGATCCCACTACCTCTCACATGCTAAGCGAGCGCTCTACCACTTGAGCTAATTCCCCACTCCCACTTTTTTCCTCTTTTCCTCCAGTTTTTTAGAGTACTGTCTCTTACATTTTTTCACTCTTCTGGGTGGCCCGAATTTCAGGGAAATGTTGAGGCTATCAGTGCGAAAGCAGGACTGGACTAAGGGCACATCTTCTACAAGATGCTCTGAGGCAAGAGCAGTGTTGGTACTCATTTATGTGCTAAGGAAAGGAAAATGTCTCCGTGAGAAAAGTATGGCTGCAAAAGTTCACATTTCTCATTTTCCGGGGCGGAAGAGAACACATCCCAATTGGGAGGACTCATCCAGAACAGTTGGTTAATGTGACAAGACTATTTCAAGATAATTATCTGTTTCTTAAAAATGAAACCAAACCAACAAACTAATAGAAGCGGGATGATCATTTGCTCCTTTTTGCGGAGTGGTGGGCTAATTTTTCCCGGATGGTAGGTAGACAAAAGAACTCGAGATGTTTCCGCTCGGTTTCGAACCGAGGACCTCTTGCGTGTTAGGCAAGCGTGATGACCACTACACTACGGAAACCCACACCCTGTGCCCCTTTTAACTTAATCCTGAGCATTTATTGGACTCTCACTGAGGTGGGTCTTAAAAGGCTACGTATTTACACTATATGCAGGAGCAAATATATAATTACATCCAAAAGCCATCGGCAGTAAGAGGCGAGATCATATCAGAGTGAAGGAAAAATACATGAACATTGAAAGGTGCAGATTAAGAGTGAAAATAGGATGGAAGAAACAGGATTGAAGGTAGGAATTCCTGTGTTCAGAAATACATCTGTTTAATTGGAATGGGTTTATGTGCGTGTATGCGTATATGCGTGTAAAATAAACATGGAAGGAAACAGTGATTGAAAAGCCTGGACACGTGAAGATACATTGGGGAGAGCAATGTGGAGGCTTAAGAACCTTTGAAAAAATTCTGGGCAGATGGTTTTCATAATAGACTTAATTTATGAAAGATTTTTAATTTTGAATTTCAAATAGATTGGAAATTGAAAAACTAAAATTGGAGGGAAAGGAAAAGGAATTATAAGATATTAAAGGATTGAGGTTCATTCTTTTAGCTCCTGAGATTAGCAGTAGCATGAGTCTTTCTCATCCCCAGCCCAGTACACTGTCTGGCGCAGAATACATCCTCCATAAACTTTGTAGAACGGATAAAAGCATAGATGAATGAGAAAAAAGAGAAAGATTCTGGACAGTTGTTCAGGAAGGATCTACGGTATTTAAGTATGTGTCAAGATTCTGGATGTAGAGGTTTGAAGGCGAAGAAGTCAAGGACACTTAGAAGATCTGAACTTGAATGGTAGACACAGAAGTGATTCTGAATTAATGTCTGATGAATGAAAGAATAAATCCATTCATTTTAACATATTTATTCTATGAATGTATGAAGGAAGGATCTGGTATGGAGAAAAACTGATGGTGAGACTATATCTTAGATTAAAAGAGAAGTTCACATCTTTTAATATAGAAAAAAAAACAAACAGATTTTCATGTCTGGTTTTTCTCCTTAGAGCTATTACACCTGAGAAAAATTATGCAACTCCTCTGAAATTCAATTTCATCTTTAAAATAGGAGTAATGATATTTGGGTGAGCTACAAGGCTAAATCAAGTGACAAGCATAAAATTAATAAACGTTTAGTACAATTTCTAGAACATGGTGCAGATGTGAGTTCTACAGAGCTACTCTACCTCCTCTTCCTAAGTGCATATTTCCATAATCTCATAACAATCACAACTTTATTTTTATAGATAAACACACAACGTGTGAGAAAGCCCCATATTTCCAATTGCACCCAGAACAGTGCATTAACAAGAAATATTTGTTGCATGATTAAAAGGATAAAAGATTTGCATCCCTTAACTGCAGTTGAGTGACCTTCAGAGCACAAATTTGAAAGAGAAGTTTCCCCTGCTTCTTCCACCGGAAGGAAAGGAAGACCAAAACTATGATACAGCTTTTGTTTGCTAGTGTAATCTGAATTTCTTGTCCATTTCACTTAAACCACTGAGAAACGCAACAAACTGGAATACTGATTTCACTCTCCTGAGCGAATATTGAATATTGGAACTCTTATCACATGCTTATCTGGCAGCATTTGCTAATTTCCCTTTGTGTTGGGTTTTTCCAGGGGAGATGACCTATTTTATTCCTATGAATTGGTGTCCTGCCAGGTAGGCTGTGAAGAGACTTGAAAAATACCTGCCCTCTCTGAGGCTGGAACTCAGGACCTTCAGATTATGAGACTGACGCGCTGCCTGCTGCGCCAAGAAGGCAGATGGCCCACAATGGCATTGATGTGCCTCAACTGTATACATTGAAAGTAAAATACAAAATAGTATTTTCTGAGCAAATCTACTTTATCAGTTTCCAGTTTTTAAATAACACAATCAAAGCTACTTGACAATTGCTCCGTTTAAACTAATTCTGCACGGGTATGATTGCACACCCATGAAAGGTGGAGTCCACACCTCTTTGGTATTCATCCAAAGATAGGACCATCTGGACTTAGGGACAAGGGACAATCCATTGTGTCTGTGTTTTGCTGGTCTTGTGTTCCAATGATGTGATTTTTCCTGCCCCCAGAGAACTTAGTTGATCTTACACCTTTCACGATCTCCTTTATTGAAAAAAATATAGGAAGAGCCTGATTATTATTAGTTTACCAACTGAGTGAATCAAGAGTCCTCAAATTTGTCTACTGTCTGTACTTCTCTGTTTTACTCTACATCTCCACTTGTATCTACATGATTGGAGACATTCTCCCTACAAAAACATAAACTAAACTTAATAAAAAGTCTCCCTATTTTTTGCTGCCTTAGGTGCCATTAATTATCTAAGAGATTTATGGAGATTTATGGAGATTCTAATTGAATTGCAGCAATGAAGCTATTTATTATATTGTTACCAAATTGAACTTGAGGATCCTGGACCCAGTGCAGCAAAGCTAGTCTGCTAACATCAGGTTGTGGTGAAGGAAAGTACAGCATTTATTGAAGGGCACCAAGCAAGGAGAACTGCCTCAAAAGACCCAAACTCCCTGAAGGCTTTCAGGGAAGGATTTGTAAAGACAGTGTAAGGGAAAGTGTCATAGGGTATGTAATCAACAATTCTCTGATTGGTTGATGGTGAAGTAACAGGGTGGTATTTTGGGAAACTCAGTTATCAGTTTCCCGGCTCCAACCAGTCTGAGATCTATATGCTGTTGGTTAGCATGCAGTCAACTTTTTCCATCTGGTGGGGGTTTTAGTATCTGCAAAGTAACTCAAGGATACGTCTCAGAATATTACCCATAGCCCTTGAGACGGAACTAAATGCTCTTGACTTTATTTTATGGTTATTATTATTTTGTCTTGCTTGAGTGCTCTCCTTTGTTTCTGCATTTTCTCACTTCTATGCTTAAATTTCATCTTTGAACTCAGGGAAGATCTAGGAAACTAAAGCTTTTCTACAAACAAGAGGCAGGTGAGGGACAGGGGAGGTGGGAGGGGCGTGTCTGTCTCCAGGAAGACCCTGTAGGGTCTGCTCCGCTTCAATAATTTGCACTTTCCAGATATAATGGCAGTTCAGATAAGTTATGTTCTTAAGATCCTTGGGCTGCTGAGTGGCAAAGCCTGAAGTGAGAACCAGATTATTAGGTTCCAAATTGTGATTTTTTTTTTTCTGCTCCAACTCGTGACCTCACTATCCTATCTGTTCTTCTCCACAGTAGCACATTCATCCACACACCAACTATGTAATTCGCAGTCTCCTCTATGCTGGCCTTTTAGGCTTAGACTTTCAAGTCAACTTTGACTCATTCTTCTTCAAACCCATATCCAATGATTTGCCAAATGTTGAACATTATTCCTATGACACTCTTTTGAATCTATCACTTCTTTTCCATTCATTCAGTATATATTCATTGAGGGGAAGCTCTGTACCAGGCACTGCAGTAGGCTCAGGTGATTCAGAAGGAATCTGACCACCCAGACCTCTGGAGCTGGAAGGATAGATATGGATAAGGATGATCCACTTCCAGTTTCACCACTTTCAGTCTCTCTAGCATTTACAGCTAAATAACTTTCTAAAATACCTGCTTTCATAATGTCCTTCTGCTTCACTCTGACCACTCTTGATTTCTTAGTTTTGATATGATCTTGCTTTTCTCTCAACTCTTTGGCCCTTCTTTCTACCTACATGTAATTTTTCTTTATAAGGTCAGTTAGATCCATTGATGGATGGTGTAGCTTATTTCTTCAATGTGTTTGTTATCTACTAGATCTCTCAATGAGAGAGGTGTTGACAACTGTAATGATAATTGTGGATTTTTCTATTTTTCTTTTCAATTGTATCAGCTTTTGTTTATGAGTTTGAAGCTCTGAGTCCAGGGTTGTATATATTTAGAATAATTACATCTCTTTGGTGAATAGACTCTTTAAATTGTATAACATCTCTCTTTATATCTAGACATTTTCTTTGCTTTGAAATCCACTTTGATAATAATATATCCACTTCAGTCTCTTTTTTTTTGTTAACCCTTGGGGCTTCTGTGGTTTACTTTTCTCTAATCTTTTACATTTCCTCTACCTAAGTCATTATATTTAAAGTGAGTTTCTTACAGTAATCACACATTTGGAACATGGTTTATTTATTTCATATTTATACCTGAAGGATTTTTTGCCATACACAAAATATTAGATTGACAATTATTTTCATGTGGATTGTAAATAACACGGAGCATCATCCCATCCCCTCAAAAACCAGGCACCCAAAAGGAGCAGCCCGAGCCAGCCAGGAGTTGAACCTGGAATCTTCTGATCCGTAGTCAGACGCGTTATCCATTGCACCACTGGCCCAACTATAAGTAGTATCTTTTAAATTATTATTAATTAGCCTTTATGAGGTTTTTGCAAATTCATACTGTCGAATTTCTAGATGTGCACTTGGCCTTCTTCCGATTTATCTGCTTTCTACCTTCCCAGATGATAGACTATTAAAGATTGGCAGTCTACTTTGAAGCCTCATTATAGTAATAACCTCCCAGCCTCAGGTCCTTGACCTCTTGGTGAGGGACCTGGAAATAGCAAATGATGGAGATTTTTAGGTTTTTGCTTTTGAGAATGGAAGGAAGCCTGGAAACAGGGACCAGAGCACACAAATGGAATAATGGAAATACTTGCAAACCTAATAGAGTTATTAATTCTTCCCCAGTTTAGATAGTGTTCTTTCCTGTACTCCTAAGGTGCAGAGCACACCCTACAACTTTGGACTTTGGCATTTATTGCACTGTGTTGTAAAAAACTGTTCACTCAGCGGTATTCCCCACTCAATTTTATGTCCCTTGAGGCGAACACCCTTGGTATCTATAATGATTAATTTTACATTGAAAGTCTGCATGCATGAATAAAGAGATGAGTGAGAAAAATGCCTGTAAGCATCAGGTTGATGGGCACACACTAGGGGCTTCTAATATATTGGCAATATTTTTTTTCCTAGATATGGTGGTTCATTTCTTATCCTTCCAAATGTTCATATACATTTTAATACTTTTCACATGCATGACTTGCATTGCAATACAAATTAAAACATTTTGAAAGATTGGTGCCAAGTTGTAAATAACTTTATTTACCAAGATAAGGAATTTATCCTGAAGGCAAGAAGAAGGCAAAATAGGCTTTTAAGGAGAACATTCTCAGCTGTGTTTTTTAGGAAGATTGAGTTAGGTAGCCTTGTAGAGGTAGACCACAGTGGGAGAGAAGCCACATAATCTGGGCAGGGATGACTGGTCTGGATGACTAGGTGTGAGGAGGGAGCAGAGAGGGGAGCAAAGGTCTGGTTGAGGTGGAAAGGACAGGCTTTGATTATTCATTAAAAGCGATGAGCAAGAGGAATTTAGCATAGTGCTTATATTAATGGATCAGGAAATTCCATTAACCTTTACTGAATATTTAAAAAAAAATCCTGAAGGAAATGAGCTCCAGATTCCTGTCCCCAAATCTCTCATGTAGCCTTGATTCTACCAGAACTGTCTCTGAGTGTAAGAGCTACCCCTGCATCTTTCCCATAAAAGTGAATTCACTTCTGTGTTGTTTTTTTAAGGTAGTTTGGATAAGGTTTTGTTACCTGCAACAAAAACAGACCTGAAAAATACAGTAGTGAAAAGATTCCACTTATGAAATTCTGAGAAAGCAGAAAACTCAGGCTTCCTAGGTGGAGAAAGAGTTTTGTTACTGTTGAAAAACTACTGCCAGGAGTCGGGGAATACCAGTGAGAGAGTTGGGAAGTGGGTGCCTAGAGAATATTCAAGATGAGAAGAAGTTTTTTCATTCCAAGTCCCCAGGAGCCAAACATACTCAATCCTCCCCACACTCCAACTGTGTCTTCTTTCTTGTGAAACAGAAATTCCTGGAATCCTAATCCATATCTGAACAATGATTAGTAACAAGCCAACTGTTTCTAGTCTTACACAGTAAACAGGTGTGTATATAGCTGCAAAGTCTTGAATTACAGGCTAGACACTATGTTTCTACTAAAGTTAGCCTTCTTATCAACACAGAGGGTAGGCAAGCCATCTCTACTCGGTGTCCTTCCTGCGACCATTACTGAGTTCCCACTGGCCACTGATATTTGCATAGGTTTCACTTGGATTGGTTGCAGTAGGACAAACTGATGCCAACAATGATGGGAGCTGAAGAAGCAGAGAATTCCTGAGGAAAGAATGATGATGTTGAAGATGAGGATGACAACAACATTTGATATTTTTTAAGAAATGTACAGTTTTTAAACAGGCTTGACAAGTGAAAGTATGTTCTAGGAACTTAAAGTGCATATTACTCTGTCAACCCCATTCTTTAGCCCAACCATCTTTTGCCCTACAAAATCTCTTACAATTTCTCTCTCCATCTCTAAGACATGGTTCTTATAGTATGTACAAGAGAAATGGATTCTGTGTCTTCTATAAAGGCAAAATTCTAGCATTGTAGAGTAGGAGCAGCTGCAATGAGCAAATGAGATATCATTGCACCAAATCCATGTCCTAAAAATCACAGTACTCAAGGGAAATATTTGAAACCCACAAATGTAATTGTTCTGAGTTCAGGACCTACCCCCCAAACTCACAAAGCCCCAAGAACACTCACCAGATAAGAAAAACAGTGTGGTGCTGAATAAAATGATGAAAGAGGGGGTAGAGAAAGGTGATTTTCACTTCCTTGTGAAAGTTACTTTCAAAACAGCACAGAGTGCATCAGTAATGCAAGGAACACACAAATACCTGTTACTCAGAAAAAAAAGTTGGGGGTGGGCAACAATTCATCTGATTAGTTTAGTCTATGGCCTTAGGGCTAATTCCCAAGACCTTAAATTGTCATTTAAACTCCCCATATTCTATTTCCTTCCTTCTATTGCCATTGTATTACCTTTTTCCTTAGCAGTCCCTGAACAATTTCTAGGAGGCCATGCCCAGTGGACCACCACCCCAGCCCAGAACAGAACAATTGAAAGAATCATCTTTCTTTCATCCCTTACTTATGATGAAGAAGGTGATCGTGAAGACAAAATACTGTTTCCGGGTATCAGGAAGGGCATCAGGGAAAGCCAGGAGTATAAAGCTCAGGAAGAAGGAGAGAAGAAGGACGTTGATCATGAAAATTCGGCCAAATATGTAGTAGTCTGAATTGGGGAGGGAGAAGGGAGAAAGGTGAGCAGCTCCCTCTAGGGTGCCCCATCCTTCTGGATCTGAATCCCCAGCATACTAGAGAAACAGAGCAGAGACTTTAAGGTAGGAACCAATGGCAACTGGTAGGAAACTTAAGGACTGAAGGAGAAATAAGCTGCAAAAAGATGTAGAATAGTGACTCTAGATGGGCTGGTATCCTTAGAGAGTTCTGGTCCCCTGACTCATTCCGAAATGAGCCACTGTTACTAACGGGAGTATAATTGCTTCCTTCAGGTACACTGGGGCAGAAAACAAGGCTGAAAATCCCCAGAAGGGACAGGGTTGGATGAAGGTCCTACCTTTAGGGCCAGAACTTACTTGATTTTGATAGCGGAATCCAACATTTGATCTCACCACTGCATATTGAGAAGAGAGCACTGAACAGGAATTGGGAACTGCCTAGGATTTCTATCCTCAGCCAGGTGGAGAGACTGAAGGCCCACCACAGAAGGGCAGAACCAGTGAAAGCGCAGATGAAGATAAGAATGCGATATGGTTTAACTATCCTACATTCACACAAAAGGGTGCTGACTGGAAAAAAAAAAAAAAAAAAAGGCGGGGGAGGAGGCAAATTAGATTTCCTCAATTCCTTTGAAATTTCTCCTCATTCTAAATACCCATACAAGTCCAACATTTTTGCCGTTTTTTTTATACTCAGCTTGCATAGTTCTCCCTCCTCAAATCCTCTCCTGGTCATAGACTGGCCCTGTGTCCCTAACCAGGAAGAATTGTAATCTTTCTCCTTGACCTGTACATCTTGTCTGAACCACTTGTATATGACCATCCACAGTCTTGTATTGTTACTATGCTTTTACTGGGTGTCTGGGCATCTTGTTTCATCATCAAACACTAGAAGGTCCTGGAGGGCAATAGCCCTGACTTCTTAACCTTCCACCACATTTACCATAGTCCTTTACAAGTAGAAAGACCTCCGTGAATATCTGTTAACAGAAAAGAAGAAGAATAAAACAGCATACACCGAATACATTCCCTAGCGATGTCAGGAGAAGTAAACACTTTTTCTGATGCTCTGCAGCCTCGACATTCCCCCTCATGATCAGTCCCCTCAAATCCCAGCCCGTTTCCCCTCTTCTCTTACTTTTATTGATCCCAGCTTACTTTTTCTCTTATTTCTTCTTTTATTACTTCTATTTCAGCTTTCATCTTTTGATTACACTTTGTTTTCTATGGCACCTTTTAACACTGAGGCCCATCCTAGCCTTCCTTTCAAGAGTAGAACTTTGTGGTCCCTTCCTGTCTCCTCATTGGCAGAAACATTTAGTGACATCATAAGTATGTGAACTCTACTTCCCAACAAAAATGTGAGATCCTATTCTGCTGACCCGGTTTTTAAAAAATATGTCATCTCCCAACCTCTTCTTTTGTTTTCTTTGGCACATGTATACCTCAAAAGTTATGGCTTATGCCCTTAGTTCTAACTTCTAATACTGAATAAGCAGGGGTACCATATTTCTGTACAAGATTGAAGCACACCTGAAAGAGAACATGGGATAATCAGAGAAATAACTGGGAAGATATCAGTGGAAACTAGTTTTGTGTTAAGGGTATAGTGGTTCATATTACACCCTTCGTACCTTTTACCAGAATGATATTAAGATATGTAATGCCTTCTGATCACAATCTGATTGTCTAACACACTGTTTGGCAGTGATGAACACTCTGCATATTTGTTGATGAAGGAATTAACAAATAAATGAATAAATGAAAATAATGAGATGAAAAAGCAGAGGGTTGCTGAGAACCTCTGTTTAAAAGTTTTTAAAATGTAAACTCTGGGAGGAAAGGGATTCTATTTGTCTATTCTATTCACTGATGTATTCTGAACACCTAAAATATTGTCTGGTACAAGGCAGGTACCAAATACATATTTGTAGAATGAATGACTAATCCAGGAACAAAAGGATCATCCATAGGACAGAATAGGACTGTGAGTTTCCTTCAATTGACTTTTTTTTGTTGGGTGTGCACTATACCAACATATTTCTAGGATTAACTAGGATGTTTAAATGTACAATAGTCTGGTATATATAAAATAGATAAACAAATGTATACTTTTATAACACAGGGAACTATATTCAATGTCTTGTAGTAGCTTATGGTGAAAAAGAATATGAAAATGAATATATGTATATTCATGTATGACTGAAGCATTGTGCTGTACACCAGAAATTGACACAACATGTAAACTGACTATACTTCAATTAAAAAAAAGAAAAGAAAAAAATGTACAATAGTAATACATTTACAGAATAGCACTATAGATTTATGTGTCAATCAGTTAAACTATTAAAAGAGGATAGCATGATGATGCTATTGGTTGGAAAAAGAAGGGGTATTCATGAAATCAGAGGTAATTCAACAAGGGAAAGATTGCTTTTGACAATCATGTGCACACGGAAATCCAGCCCTGAGACTTAGGAAGAGTAAATATTCCAGGACAATATCTTTAAGTTTCAAGGTTGGTGGGGGCACCATTGAGAAGAGCACTGTATTTTCTCCTGACCTGACCCAGGAAAACAAAGTAGATCTGTCCCCAGGAAGGGACCACTAGGTTCTACTCTTGAAGAGAAGGCTAGGATGGGCCTCAGTGTTAAAAGGTGTTATAGGGAAAAAAAATGTAAACAAAAGATGAAAGCTGAAACAGAAATATTAAAAGAAGAAATGAGAAAATGTAAGCTGAGGTCATTAACAGTGAAAAAAAGGGGAGGAAGGGCAAATAGATCTCTGCTAATATCAAAAAAGAATAAAGGCAAACTATAAGTATATTTTGCTCGCTATCAACATTGGTCACTTACTCTCTCCCTTACATACAGTGTCTTAGTCTACACATTAAAAACATGATGACTCCACATCCACTTCAAGGCACATCCCCCTATAGACAACTGTTCTTTGTTTGAAATGCTTTGGAAAAGGAATCAAGTAGGAGAAGCTGGAGCCAGGGAATCTGGATTCAAATCCTAGTTTTGCCACTTAGTTTTTGGCCAAGCCACTTCTTATAGTAAGGTAATACTGCTAAATTTGCTGAATGTGATAATGAAATTGCATTCATATAAGGAAAAGGAAAGGAAAAAAAGGTAAAACAAAATAAAGAGTTCTTACCTCTAAGACATACGAACTGAAGAAGTTAGGGTAAAATGATACGTCTAGGTTTTACTTTAAAATACTCCCACTGCCACCCCCAACCCCCATCCCTCACCAAAAAACAGTAGTGGAAAGACAGAGGAAACATGATTGGTAAAATGTTGATGACTGTAAGATTGATTACTTGGGAGTTCATTATCTAACTCTGTCAACTTCTATATGTTTGAAAATGTCAGTAAATAGTAAGTTTAAAAATACAAAACTGACACCTCAGTCACCTAAAGAGTAATTGATTTTTCTTTTGTAAACATTCTGCTCATATGACTGAAAATGGTACCCACTCTCTAGCACATTCAGTTGTGCTCACAGATACATTTCTTTTAAATTGGATGACTTTTCTGGGTCTCTCAGATATAAACTCTGCAAGAGACTGACTGTTTTGTTTATTTACACTTATTTTATTAATAACAGTAAGTGATCAAAGAATAGCATATATATATATATAATTTCAATAAAAAAATCTACACCTGTAGGATTGCTATAGAACTAGATTAAGAAAATAAATGTAAAAGTACTTTTAAAAAGAGAGGTTCTTTACAAATTCTACTTTAAATCACCATTGTAACTATTATTGTAAATTTGAATCCTTTGCTCCGTTTTCAAACATCATACTAATATTTGACATTAAGCATTGCTCCATGGAGATACCTATTATCTCACTAAGAAAACGGAGTAACTTAAAGAAGTAACTAAAATGAGACTAAGCGTCTTAAATTATCTTAGGGCAGTATAAAAATTTGTGTACTAAGTAGTTCGTATTCTTGTCCAAATTTAAAATCTAGCAGCACACAGGCTAGAATGAGTTATTGTACATATTTGAAACTATATTTCAAATATGCTTGGATTCAGAATATTTAAAAGTCAGCTGGGCCACAGCTGGTCAATGATACAAGTGCCAAAGATAGACTCAAATACTGTTCCCTTAAGTTATCCAGAATTACATTTAAAAAGTTCAAAGACATTCAGTAAGAGGTATATTTTGAAAGTAGGTTGTGCATTAACGCGTAAAAGATTACCATCAAACTAAAGAGCACTAAGTAAATGTGTGCTGGAAGCCCAGAGGAATTCTGGATGCTCACGCACTCTGAGATAATTTGCAATGGCTTCGTGGTTCTCCCACTTACACCCACTCCCAGGCGCAGACAGCAAGCCTCCTTCCAACTCCCTGAGGAAAAGCGTCCCAGAGAGAGGCAAATGGAGGGGTCTGGGAACCACGCAACAGCAGAAGGCTCGTCCGCGCCCCTCGACCCACTGAACGACCGCCTGGGAACGCCCAAGGCAGTCGTAGTCTCAGGAGTGCCCACAAGTTTCCTGGTCGCCTTGAAATATCCGCCCACTTTTCCGCAAGCAGAGCATCCTCCGCACCTTCAGCACTGATGGTCGGGTGCAGTGGGGCGGCAGCTGAATCCAGCACCCCTTTGTGTGCAAGATGCAGTTGCGGGACTCTGAAAGAGATGAAAGCACTTGGACCACTGCAACCGGAGGAAAGACGTTGGATGTTCCCGCATAGGCCGTGTAATGAGTCACCGGAAGCCAAACACCGGAGCTCCAGTGGCGCAATCGGTTAGCGCGCGGTACTTATATGGCAGTATGTGTGCGAGTGATGCCGAGGTTGTGAGTTCGATCCTCACCTGGAGCATCATTTTCCCAATCTGAGACAGCATCCCTAGAAAAAGACCCTTTCCTGCTTCACTTTCCTGTCTACCATCTTCTATGTGTTTGAATTTGTCCTGTAGCATTTCTTCTTACCAGTCTGCTCAGCGGTTTTAGAAGTAGAAGCAAGCAACGTCAAGCAATTACCTACTGAATCTGTTGTGCTGCAGCGGGTTAGATTTTCTAACTCTTTATCCCCACCTTGTCTTACAGGCTGATCTCAAAGAATATTTCCTGTCATCCTCCTTCTCACTTTGCTTTTATGATCATCATTCTTCGGGGATCCCCTGGAACATGCTCGGAAATCACTAAGTAAATTTGAACTCCATTAGAGAAAATCTAAAGTGGGAACTTGAATGGGGTTCCTACTTAATTAAAGCTCCGGTTTGGGGGAAAAACAAAGTACTAATTTCTGAAAACAGCATCACCCTTAGTATTCCCCCCCAACTTAATTTCACCCTGATGAACCAACAACCACGAGCATTTATCAACTGAGAAAAAAACAAACAAAAAAAAAAACACCCCCCAAAAAAACCCCTGGCATCCTCAGATGATCCAACTGTCTGGGCCCGGAAAAGGATGAGTGATGATGAAGCTCAGAAACTAGAAATCTGCAGAACAACTACAGGAAAAACCAGATTGTTGTGAGTGAGGTAGGTAGGAAGTAAACAGCAATTTTCACTTAAAAATACTCTCCTCCACCTCCCTCCACAGTGACACAAGGAGTCTGACTGGTTGCAGATCTTATCACATGACTTCCCACTTCACCCCAAGAGGGTGAATTGAATTAAGTAATTTGGAGACCTTTTCCTAGCCGTAAAGATTATCCCAAACTTGAGAGCACATATGTTCCACCAGGACAGGTCACAGAATGTACATGGAATAAAGCTGGGTCCAGAGAACTCTCTTGAAGTCTGGATTCCTAAATATGTCCTGCATGTATCTGGACATTTTCCAGTCACAGAAGTGTCTCCCTGGGAAGGGTAGGAAGATCCTACCCAGGAAAGCACTGGAAATTAATGAAAGTGGATACTTTATCACTTTATAGCTCATGCCAAGCCACCAGAGGATCTTGGAAGCTGTCAAAGTATTTAGGTTATATGCAGTGTTTTGAATCATACTAGGCATTTTGTTTTATTTAATATGATTTTCATTCCTTAGACTTAAAAACTTAACCATTGGACCTATTGAAAGATAAACTGAGGCACATTAAAATTTATAAGAGCTTATTTGAGCAAGCATCCATTCAAATCAGGAAGGGTCAAACAAAAAGTGGTTAGGAGGCTCTGCAGAAGCTGGGGGGAAGACTTTTATAGAGAAGAGGTCAGTAGCAAAGTAAAGAAATTATTTGATTGGCTATAACCTTAGATTGCTTTATGTGGGAAAGCCTTGTTGGCTCATTATAAAGTGTTGTTCTTAAATTTTATTTTCTCAGGTTCCAGGGCACTGATTCTGTCTTAGGTTTTGGTTTGCTTATGTAGGCTACCAAGGCATTTAGAGTCACCCCAGTCTAACAGCCTCCTTGTTTAATTCTTTCAACAAATCCCTAACAAATTGCACTTTCCTTTTACAGAATAGTATAAAAACATATAGTAGGTTTTTATAATTACAGAGAATAAAATAAATATATATAAACCACAACCTTCTTTTTTTAAAATTAAGTATCATCATTTGCTCTAAATTTGTTCTCCACAAATTCACCTTGTCCTTATCTTGAGTACTGTAGAATCATAAGCCAGAAAAAAAAAAAATAGGAAAAATATGAACATCTTAACCACCTCCCTTTAAGACAGCCAGTTATTCCTGGCTTTGAATTTGCCTTTATCTGGAGACATTCTCCGGGTGGATAGTCATAAGGATGGCAGAAGTCATAGACCCAAAAGTGGAGAATGTGGACATCGATCCCACTACCTCTCACTTGCAAAGCAAGGGCTCTACCATTTAAGCTAATTTCCCTTTGCCAGGGAGATTGTCATCAATATCATCTCCACATCCATATATTTTCCATGCCTTCCTGGATCCATTGGTAACTTTATGCCCACCATGGTCGAACTGTATGGAATGGAGGTGAGACAATAAACAGCCTCAGGCAGAAACCTCGGACCATCGATTGAAGGAAAGTGAAAAAGTTAGACCTGGCAGGTTGCAGAAGGGAAGCTCTAGCTTCACCCTAATTTGAGGCCTAATTCTTGGGCCTCACCACAGAGGAAGAGAAGGCCCAGTGCAGGACCACTCTAATCAGTCAGAATTAATTTCTATTCTTGTTCCTTCATCTATGCATGGTGTTCATTTTTACAAAACAGTGAGATGGAGCTCCTCCTTCTTTCTTTGAATTATTTTCTCTTTAGTGTTGAATTTCTTAATGTTTTCAGTACCTGATCCCTTGGAAAACCGAGTGAAAGTTGGACAAATTCGCCCCTAGAAATACAGGTGTTTGAGGAAAAATCAGAATCCATGATTCCTCGGTTGTGAGTGACCCGGGAGAAGAGCCCCTAGAGTTAAGGATTCTTCTCTAGCAATTTCACCCTAAAGCACCGAAGAAGCGGCAATAACACAGAATGGAAACTGAAACATACTCAGATCCATCGTTTAATTCTCCAGACCGTTTTATTCATCACGACTTAGGAGTCCTGAGGTCGGCTCTGAAACCTCTGCCCCTTCGGGCTCCGGGCCGCGCCCTGGGCCGCAAGATAAGGTTCCCCTGATGCGGGAGGGTGACAGCAAACTCTGCTTCCGACCTGGTTGGTCGGGCGACGCCTACCGCCTGCCCGGACTTGATGCTGAAGTACCAGGCAGCCCGAGAAAGGGAGTGGAGGCCCAGGCAAATGTGTTTCTACTGCATCTCAACCACTTTAAGGACTCCTGTGAAAGCTAAGCCCGTTTTTTTTTTTTTTTTGTTTTGTTTTTTGTTTTTGTTTTTTACCCCCGTCGCAGCTTTTCCACTCCAGTTCTTTGTCCGTTCATGTGGAAGCTAGCCATCTCCACAATTTCCAGACGTTTCCAAGCCATCTCCTTCTTAAGAGTCTTTCTGTCCAAGATGGAGTTCCCAAGCATAAACTCTGAAATAAAGTACACCAGAGGCTAGCACACAAGAAGGATAACAGTTGGACACCCGGGGACGAGGTGGCCGAGTGGTTAAGGCGATGGACTGCTAATCCATTGTGTTCTGCACGCGTGGGTTCAAATCCCACCTTCGTCGGATGTGTACTTCTTTTGGTGTGAGGGGGATTTAGGAGTATTTTCTAAAGCTCTCCAGCACTTCCAGTTTGGGTCACGCTCTCTTCAAGTATCATCTGCTCAGTATGAAGGCTCCCTTCCTCTCACTTTCTATGAGCTCTGCCAAATCTCCCTACTTTCTATAAGCCTAAGTTCTTGCACTAACAGCACTGAGCAAATTTTGTGGATTGTTTCTCAGCTTTACCCAATCTAACATATTGTTCTCTTGATACTTAGCAGACTCCATGAAGGGGCTTTTGTTTTCAACCAATTCAAAATTAGGAAAATTAATTGATCAAGGGCTTTGAACACTGGATCTTTTAAACAATTGACCAATTTTCCCCCCAAAATTGTTGTTTCTCTTTACAATGCCACTAATACTTGAGTAAGTCAGATTCTCCAGTACAAAGGACAATCTAGTTTCACAAATATTATATGATATCATTTATACGTGGAATCTAAAAAAATAATAAAAATGAATCTATATACAAAACAGAAACAGACTCACAGACAGAAAACAAACTTGGTTATCAAAGGGGAAAGGGGAGGATAAATTAGGAGCATGGGATTAACAGACAGAAACTAATATACATAAAATGGATAAGCTACAAAGTTTTACTGAACAGGGAACTATATTCAATATCTTGTAATAATCTATAATGGAAAGTAATCTGAAAAATATATATATAACTGAATCACTTTGCTGTACACCTGAAACTAACACAATATTGTAAATCAACTATACTTCAATAAAAAGATACATTCACTGTTTAGGAAATCAGAAAATATAAAAAGATATAAAATGAAACTCTACCTACTATGCTTCCATTTACCTAGTTTCTCTCAAAACAGGTAACCATTCTTACAGTTCATTTTTATTATTCCAGAGAGTCTTCATGTACATAACATCAAATTAAATATATTTTACTCCTACTTGAATACTATTACTCTAGCATTGCTTTTCTTTTATTGACTAAAATCTACCATGAACACCATTCCAAATCAGCACATTTCGAATTTGTGCATTCTTTCATAAGTTTCATAAAATCCTTTGTAAGAATGGATATTTATGGATATTTTAAAATAACCAGAAAAATAGACTCTGGCTGGATATTTAAGATTTTTTTAAGAATTAAATCTGCAATGTATAATATGTTTCCTACTCTAATTGTCACATGAGCAATTATATCTATAGGATCAGGTACTAGAATTGGAACTATTGGATCAAACGGTAAATGAACTAATAGTTTGATAGAATTTTCCAAATTGTTTTCCAGCTCCTTACTACTGGAATCTTGGTAATGAAAGAGCCATCTTACAAACATGAGAATTTAAGCTACATCTTGAAGGTGGCAATATGGAAAATGAGAATATGACTGAGTTCCTGTAGATTTCTATGATCTATGTCCACTCAGGGCTGAAGACACCCAAGTTTCTTGTATAAGAATATATGTTTCACTATATGTTTAAATGTATTTGTTATATATTCAAGCCACTCATACAAGTTTTGTTTTTATACACAGCATAGCAAAACTAACCATTATTTCAAGCTACTTTACTGAAGGGATCAATGAAATTGACATTTTTCAAGTTTTATTGAACATGTCAACATTTAACCATATGTCCATCTCTATGAATCTGCACAAATGGGCTGAGAAATGCAAAACCAAGGGTTAAAGTTTCTAGAATATTTAATGTTATGGACTTAATGTCAGAGGAGGAAACAAAGCATAAAGAAATAATACAATCTAGCCAATAAAAGAAAAGAAAAGAAAGCATCAGAAGAAGAACACTTTGAGCAGCTCTTATCTCAGGGGGGGTTTGGTAGAAAATCTTGGAGTTCTGAATGTAGAGGACATGCTTGTGGTGATTGTGCAGAAGAAGTATCACGTAGACACTAGTCCAGCCCATGATACATTGAAACAGAGCATCTCGTAGGGCCATCGGAATGAGCAAAACCCACTTTATTATCTGGCTTCTTGGTAGATAAAAACAATAGATGTCATGTCTATTAATTTGTGATCTGTTTATGGTGTTGATGTTTTTGATATAATACAGTAAGTTCATGCTTATCAAAGAATTGAGTATCCAAAAGAGGAGAAATAAAGAAAGGATATGCCATGTAGACCTTAGATTGAGCCTCACCCGCATGGAGACTCTGGGACTGATGATGATAGCCTGGACCACAGTGAGGAGGCTGGTGGTACAGATTGAAAGGCCCCGTGCCACCCTTTCTAGATAAACAATAGTCTTGCAGCCTACATCATCTAGGACATTTATCAAACCAAAAGTTGTTATTGTCTTTACAGTTCCCTTGGAAAAAAGAGTTATGAGATTTGAAAAAGCTAAATGGATAATAATTAGATGTATAGATTTTTTCTCAGTATCCCAAAAGAAAGCACACATATGATTCACCAAAACAAAGGTTCCCCAGAATGCCAGGTCCACTTACAAGGAGGAATATTGTTCCTTTAACAATGATCAAAATCATTTCTTACTTCATGGGCAGATATTCTTTGGAGCCAGCAAACACCTCTCAAAGAGAGAAACAGTGGTGATGGTATGTATCTGCAAAGAATGATTCATATTTTAGAGTTTTTCTGGTGAATCAGGGACACTGACCCAAGGGTCATGATATATGTTGACACAGCAATTTTTTGTCCAAAGAACTATTCATTTCCCTATGGGCACTCTTGTGGCGGATTCTACATGGCCTAAAATATCAGCTTGGGGATGAATATTCAACAATTTAAATTTGGAACACAGATTTTTTTTCTAAGTACCAAATCAGCAAAACCAACCTCCTTGTTCAAATCTTTATATATCCCACATACACTCAATCACAGCAAGTGCTGAACTGAACTATAAATTACCCCAACTTGAATTTACCCCTCTGTTTTCTGATTTGTTTTATGACATCTCCATCAGCCAATTCCAAAAACCAGAGGCTTCCTTAACCGCTTTACCTCCCCACACCACAATAGGCACTTACACAGCCCTATTGCTTTAACTTCTTTTGTATCTCATAGATGAGCCTTGTTTCATCTTTTGTAATACCCCTACTTATGGTCAACATCCATTATATATGTCATTTTAATTAGTGTAGCAGTCTTCTGGTTTGTCTCCTGGTTCCCATTATTATGTTTCTGATACATAACCTTAGTATTTCTGGAGTTAGCTTTTAAAACCACAAGCTTTTTCTGTGAGTTCACTGCTTATACGTTTTCAGTGGGTTTTCCTAGTTTTCAACGTCAAATTAAACTGCATAGATCCCAACTTTTAAAGTCTAATTAGCCAAAGATCTCCAGAAAGAAGGCTGTGGGCTGAACAAAATCAGATGTACTGACTGGATGCAGCCTGGGCAAGGGGTTTGGGGGAACCTTGGAACTCTGCTCCACAAGGGTCTTTATGAGAGGTCTCCGTTCCATTGAGGAATCTGAGGAGAATCTGGGGGAAGCCTGGATCAGTTCAAGACATGTTTATGTTTCCCAAGGGAGGTTAGGAAAAGCTGATTGACTAGGGATTGGGTGCTGTCATGAGACAAAGGCAGTTTATATATTAGAGCTCCCAGTCAGTGAATATAACAAAGTAGGTTGGGGCATTATTAACTTAAAAATAGAGTAATCACTTGAACAGAGTGATCATAACTTTCTAGTTATTATGGTATTTACAGATGATGAATAACTTTGGAGAAACAATTTAGATAAGTCAGCAGCCAGTTTTACCTATGTCTGTTCTCCCAATCTGGTTAACAATAGGAATGATTTGATCTTATTAGCCCAAGCTGATTTTCACTTTTTTCAAACCTAGATAAAAATTTGCTCTTTCACTACTAATCTCTCTAATCTCACTTCTCACCTAGAAAATTATATTAAACTACTAACAATTTCCCTCAAACAAAAGAAACCAGATGTTTGATTTAACTCACCAGATTTGCATATGTTCTTTATATTTGGAAAGACTTTTTAACAAGCTTTCATCTCCGTCCATATCCTACCAGTCATTAAGGGCTTACCCTAGATTTATCCTTGTCCTGAAGGTCTCTGGCAGCATGAGCTGCATGAACCTAGGCTTGTATCCAGGTTTGGTACCAGGTAACCTCATGACTTGGGGAAAATTGTTTATTGTCTTTCAGCCTCCATTTCATCCCTGACAAATGGGGAGGCTAACCCCTGCGCAAAATAACTCCCTTGCTTAGTCAGAGAGAGAAGCAGGATTTATGCTTCTGAGGGAAATTTCATATGGCACAATGTAATAATTGGTCAGGTGTACTCACCCTGGTTTCTGCTGTGCAGTCAAGTTCTTTGTCATCCTCCTGGAAGGTGAGGGTCCCTCCCTAGGCCATATTTGTACCTCCTGGATTTGAGGAGCTCTTGGCTAACATAAACTGTAACAAGACTTCAATTTTCAAAGTTGTCACCCTGTCGGAGAGAAGGAAACCCTCTGCAGAATCTCAGTCCCTGAAGTATAGCTGTCCCTCTCCCTCCACAATTACAAAAATTGTTTGGCTCAGAGTCTTCTCAGTCTTAATTAGGGTTTAATTATATTAATAGGAAGAATGTGCAGTGAGAAAATCAACAACTAGGCAGGCTTCCCTGTCCAACATTTTCCATTTTTCTGGTCCTCTTCTGACCTCCCAAAGCTCTGAATCAGAAATGGGACCAACTTCTGAGATACATAATAAGTCACTTTCCTTTCTAAAAGCCTTCTTAAATCACAGCAGTATTATAAATGATGACTGCCACTGGAGAGTCTGCTTTCTGAGCACATTCCACCTATGGATCTGGATAAGAATCACCATGCTGTTCTTATGCACACTGGGTTTGGAGAAGGAAAAATGATTTTCTCTCTACCCTTTTGTGTTCTAAGCTGAGATCTCAATGATAAAAGACAGAATAATAAGAGAAAAACAAGCAGATATTTATTGTCATGTATACCTCACGCATACATGGAAGATATCCAGAGAAAAATGAGTAACTCCCTGAGATGGCTTATAATTTGGGCATAAACACCATTTTAATAGGGAAAAAGGAGGCAGGATATAAGCCTCTTAAGAAAGAGTAAATGATTTTCAAGAAAGATAAAAATAATTGGTCAGGTGTACTCACCCTGAATCCTGCTGTGCAGTCAAGTTCTTTGTCATCCTTCTGGCAGGTGAGGCCCACGCCACCCAGGCCATATTTGTACCTTCTAGATTTGAGGAAATCAGTTAGGAGTGGTTATTATATAACTGATGAGAGGAGGGAGAAAAATTTTGTAATTTGAATTTAACTTAAGAGGTCATCATAAGGACCCCAAAATGTATATTAGTTGTCAATTAAATAGAGTTATATTGATTAAATAGTCAAGAAAACTGGGGTTTATCCTTTTTACTCTGAAATATGGAAAAAGAAAAAATTCCCTCTAAGCTTTATTTGTGCCACAATTGCTTTTTTTTCCCTACCCATAAATGATGAGCCTATTGTTGCTGAAACATTGGCCTCCATACCCTGGTTACTGAATTGAGACTCAAAGACTGAGTTTTGGATGAAGTAGAAAAGGCAGACTTATTTCTTTGCCAGGCAAAGGAGGTCACAGTTGGGTAATGCCTCAAAGACCGTGAGCCTGCTGGGGAGAGAAGGCGGGGGATTTCATAGTACAAGTTCAAGAGATCAAGGGGTAGAGCTAGTTTCCATAGAGATCACAGGCTGGGTAACAAATTGCTACAAAGTTGTTCTTGTTTTTGCAGATGCAGTGGTCCCCTTCCCTTTGCTGTGTATGAAGTTCACCTCCCACTTTGGGACTTTATTAATATTCTTGTGCCTAGAACAAAGGATGCATAGGAAAGGGCTCCATGGGAAAGAGCTCTAGAGAAAAATTTGTGCAGTTTAAAGTCAGATTGATAGATGTTTTTAGCCTTTTAAGCAAGCTGTTGCTTGGGATCCCCTGCTGCAGGCTGAGGTCTGTAGCTTGAACAACAGGATACAAGGAAACCACAACAGATCAAGAGGAAGGCACTGAGGTCAAGAGCAGGGCACTGGGAGCAAGAGCAGTGATCCCTGCATGCAGCACCATGAGGGGGTTGGGCAGACCACCCAAGCCTCCCTCCTCTCCAGCCCATCCCTGGTCAGCAAGAGCGTGAGGAAAAAAATCTTTAAGCCATTATTCAGTTAAACAGTTACAAACACCATTACAGATATCAGATGGTCACTGTTGCTCATTTCTATCAATTTGGTAATATTTACAAAGATAACAGTATTTTATGTGATGAATATGAAAGTTGTAATGGGCTATCATCACAACAAATGAAAAAGCATTCACCAGCTATCCCTGAGGAAGTTCTCTGGCAGTTGAACCCAAATCTTGCCATCTTAAATAGTCTAAAAATAATAGATGTTGGGGAGTTGACTTTTTGATGGGAGATGTGAGAGAACATAGAATGAAATCTCAACTGAGTTAGAAAAGTAACAGCAATACTTATCCAGATAGCCAGTTAGAATGAGTCTCTCTAAGGACAGAAATTCTTATTTGTCTTTGATAATAGGCCCTAACATAGAGTTGACACTGAGTAGTTATTAAATCGAAATTTGGTGAATGAGGTTTGTTTTCACTTGTGAAATTTTCCACCTGTTGTTCTAAGTTGTCTTCTACAACTCTATTTTTATGCCATTCCTTCTATTTTCCAAAAGAGTTGAGTTCAATTATGAATATAATCATAATCAACACAACTAAGCATCTTATTACACATGATCTTCATGGCCCAGACAAGGGCAGAAGACACCTCAGCAAAATAACTGGAATATAAATTACATATGGGTTCCCTATTGTGTGTAATGATGCTGTAATAGATAAGAACAAATCTGACCACATATTAGAGCTGTTCCTTTGACTTTTAACTCTGTGCTCTGTTTCCTGGGCTTAGTTGTGCTGGTTCTGCACCTTTTGTAAAAGAATGTTGCTTTCAGCCTGAAATATACAGGATAGCCTATTCTCAAGGCACTGACCTCTAAGGGTATTAACACTTCTCCATTCATATAAAGATTAAAAGTTGCAGAATAGAAAATAACATTTGTTTCATTGGAGGTTTACAAGGATACCATGACCTGACCTACATGGATAGCTACAAGAACAAAGGATTCCAACACCAAGAAGTTTGGAACAAGCACACCCACTCCCCTTTCAGTATAAAAGGAGCCTGAATTCTGACTTGGGGAAGATGGTTCTCCAGGACATTACTCTGTCATCTTCTCAGTCTGCCAGCTTTCTAAATAAAGTCATTTTTCCTTGCCCCAACACCTCATCTCCCAATTTATCTGACTGTTAGGTGGCGAGCAGAATGAATTTGGACTAAGTAACAAGCTGCTTTTTAGTAATCTTTACATAATGCCCTTTGCTTAGAGGCTCAGTTCCCACTGGTGTAAAAGTAAGTGAATTATTTTTTATCCCCAGGAAATTTGGATTGAAAAGGGGAAAAATATATTACACTATGGAAATGCAGAGAGAACAAGAGTCTGCGGTTGGAAGTGGAGGTTGCTCTGTGAAATGTGTGACCCCAAGACCATTGTGTTGAGTTTAGAAATTAGTAAACTAATCTCTTTGGCTGATTTCAAGATGAAGGGAAGTGCCCTAAATTGTGTGTCAAGGAATTGAATCTTTGGGAAATCTTTGGATTCAGTTGAAGAATTATTTTCTGTAATGAAACATTCAGTCTTTGACTTAAGGTCTCATTATAGTCCTATGTCAGGGGACCCATCTGTACTTGAACATAAGATGCTACTTCTTGAAGAGAAGAACATGTTTTCATGGAATGCTAAGTCTGAACCATAGGCACATAGCTTGAGTTTGAGGGCAGTTAAGAATTATTTCTTCTCCTGGGCAGATGTTTCAGAGAAACCAGTCAAGATTTGTTTAAACTTTCAAGGTACAAAGCAAGTAGTTGGACTGCAAGAAGAACTTCACTATTCTAACATTAAGTGGGTAGGAATAGAAAGAGGAATGCCTAATAACCTCATACTTATTTGGATCCATGAAGCAAATCCTTGTTAGAACTTAAATGGAGAGCTAGTTTAAATCCAGTCTCCCTTTCACAAAGGATTGGTTTCTCTCCTCACATATGTAAGAAAACCATTGTTTTCACTTGTCTTTGTAAAAGAATTTCATTTTTGGTAAAAAAAAAATACAAATAAACAGGCACTCTATAAATAATAATAGAGTAATTAAAAGAGTGAACTGAATGGGGGAAATTTTTTTAAAAAATTTTGAAGGCAACAAATACAGTTCAGCCAAATGAAACTGAAAATATGTATTAGTGCAATGCATACATGTTTATATGGATTTAAAATGTACTTTGGGTATATCAGCTAATGGCCCATTGTGAAAAGTTTGACTTTCACCAGAAATTTTGGTAAGTTAGTAAACCCATCAAATACTAACATCTTGGTACCCCGGAAAAATTAGTGTTAAGAAATCCAACTCAAATCAATTGAAATTTGCAGAGATTAGGAATATGCATTCTAAGGAACTTCTGGTAGCCAAAATTATTCCTTGTTAGAGCAAATGGTCTAGGAGCCCCTCAGTAGTGGTAATATCCAACTTTCAAAAAGGATAAAAGTAAGGAAAGGAAAACTGCAGAACACTAATTTTTCTAATAGAATTGAATTAAAAGCTAAATGAAAATGAGTTAAGTTACTTAGAGTAGTTTAGCAAAGTAGAAGGAAAGAGAAGTAACAGGTCAAAATTTCCTACAGGTGACTATCACGGTGATTTAAGCTACCAACAGGCCGTGCACAGGAACAGCGCTTTCAACTGTTTCATTTATATAAGTGAATCATGGGAAATAAAATCTTATCAAGGACAAATTATTTGTAGAATAAACAAAATTTAAAAGCATATTTGAATCTAATTATTCTTATATTAAATATGGGTGAACGCATTTCATAGGTGGCTCGTTGGTCTAGGGGTATGATTCTCGCTTCGGGTGCGAGAGGTCCCGGGTTCAAATCCCGGACGAGCCCACTTCCTTTTCGCCCAATTAGAACAAAGAATCTGAAGAAGTATTTTCTCTAATACCCTTGCCAAAAAGATGACCTCTCATCACATTGACAATGGGACTGTCTTCGGAGCAGCAGTTCTCCTTGATTGGGAGGTATCTGGAGAGTTGAATTGCTTTCACGGGCGCGGGCCCAGACCAGCTCTCCTGTAGGTCCCTTCTTAAATGTCAAGAAGGAAGGCCTTGGGCATCTAGTCTGTGCGTACGTGTGTACGTGTGTACGTGTGTACGTGTGTGCGTACGTGTGTACGTGTGTACGTGCGTGTGTACGTGTGTACGTGCGTGTGCGTACCTGACCCAGGGGCGGGGAGGGGAGTCGCGAATTTTGGTCAACCCGTACCTTCCTTCCTCTCGTAGAGACCTTATTTTTCATGTCTACTGCCATCTCCAACTTGAGGGATCATTTTTCTGACTCGCAGCATTTACTACTCCCTGCCACACAGACTAAAGAACAAGTCATCCCAGCTGCTGCTTCCACCGCTCCCACTGTGGTAATTAGGATGAGACTCCCGTCTCTTTCCCTGCGTTGCGCCTAGACTTGCATTCTCTGGTCAGAGTTCATTCACTTATTCATTCAACTAATGAATATTCAGTGAATACTGCGTGTCATTCTCTGCTGGGTACCAGGGATGCAGTGGTGGACAAAGAATAAAAAATGATTTTGTTTCTACGGAATTTAGTATCACAAGTAACTAAATATTTACAATTATCATGTGTTTTAGAAGAACTATAGAATTCCCATAGAAACACATAGCACCAGGGCCAACCTGTATATTCTGGGGAATATTACCGGCCAAAGTTTGTCACCGGGAGAGAAAAACCACGAGGAGCAATCATTAACACTGGAAATTCAAAGTCTTCCCCACCCCAAACTTGGCAACTTACTAGTACCTTCTCCTTGGCCCAGGAAAAGCTCTCACTGTGAAATTGTTGAAAATGCTCAGGTGAATTGATTAATATTGAAATTTGAAAGATGAAAAATTAGGTGGAGGAAGGTATTAATCCAGTCACTTTGCTCATGCTAGTTAAATTATTTCCTCAGAAAAACCATGTAGTTTTGTGGCCAAAACTGAAAGTGGACACCTCCCCGCCCGCCCCAGACACACAATTTCTTCCTTGCTTCATGGTACAACTGGGGCTCATCTTGGAGTTCTGAAATCGTGTGGGTCTTTTTACCTTTCCTTATTCTGTTTTATCTTTCCTTGATCAGTTTTGGGAGCTCATTAAGTATGAAGGTTCAGGTCCTTATTCAGAAGTGGTATATAATATATTGTCTCTTTATATATGAGTATACATTTATAATTCATTTGTAATTTAATATAATTTTATAACTTGGAGTAGATGGTGTTATTCATTAAGTTTGAAATTCAAAAGGAACGTCCTCCAACCTCTGTCCTTTCTCAGAATTCAGAAAGTCAGTTTTATGTCATCTAAGCAGGTTGAATGACACTTCTTCAAGGGCTTTTACTATCCCAGGAAGGATAAGCTAAAGATATTGTTTGATACTAAATTATAGCATAGGCAGATAACTTTATGATGAAGCCCAAGTCAAAAACTGGACTCATTATCTCATTTTCAGTTATTTTTAGGGCCTAATTATATCTATAGAACAGCAACCAAAGATCACGAGACATCCAAAGTTAATGTCAAATATGAAAGATAAAAGTGAACTAAAAATAGAGGAAAATATTATGCAGAGACGAGAAAACGTCTCAGGAAAGTTATTATGTCCATCCTTTTTTAAGAGACAGTGAGAGAATGCTGTAGAAGAGGATAACTCTTAAGTATAGTAGTCTCCTAAAATTGAAACTGTGAGAGTAGATGTGAAAAACTTAGCAGAGTAATTGGAATAAAATGTAAAGGCTATCCTCCAGAATATGGAGTAAAACTACGAAGGCACACTCCAGCAGTCATGCTCCTTGGTATATACCCAAATGAGTTGAAAACATATGTCCACAAAAACACCTGCACATGAATGTTTATAGCAGCTTTATTCATAATTGCCAATACTTAGAAGCAACCAAAATGCCCTTCAATACATGAGTGGACAAACTGTGGTACACCTATATAGTGGAATATTATTCAGTAATAAGAAGAAGTAAGCTATCAAGCCACAAAAGGGCATGAGGGAAACTTAAAACATATTACTAAGTGAAAGAAGCCAATTTGAACATGCTGCCTACTGTATGATTCCAACTATATGACATTCTGGAAAAGGTAAAACTACAGAAATAGTAAAATAATCTACAGTTCTGAGGGGTGTGAGGGGTGTAGGGTTGAAGTTGTGGAGCATAGGGCAGTGTAATTATTCTGTATGATATAATGATGGACATCTCATTATGCATTTGTCAAAACCCATAGAGTGTATAACCTGAAGAGTGAACCCTAATGTGAATCATGGACATTTGTTAATAATAATGTAGTAATATTGGTTCATCAGTTGTAACAAATGTACCACAATAATATTAGATACAAATAATAGTAGAAACTGTAGGTGTGGGGAGGAGATATGTATGAACTCTGAACTTTCATATTTATTTTTCTGTAAACCTAAAACTGTGTAAAAAATAATCTATTAAAATATATAAACAGAATGTAACTAGGAGAGAATGATTTTTTTTTAAAGTGTAGAGGAAACATCATGGAGGTTTAAAATTCAAATAGAAGAAATTCCAGGAAAGAAAAAGAGAGAGAATAGAGAACACATAAGTGAGAACATTAACAACAAAAAAGTCAAGCTAATGAAATACGTGATTTTCCAAATTTAGTGATATAATAGAGTTTCCAGAACAATGAATGAAAATAGAAACACACAAAGGCATATCTTCCAGTTACCTCAGAACATCAAGGACAAAGAAATCATCCTGAATGAGAAAAAGACTAATTACAAATGAAGCATAGTAATTAGAGTGACTTTGTAATTCTCAAAAGCAATACTGGAAGTTGAAAGAAAATGGAGAACTCTTTCAAAATCCTTGAAGAAAATATTCCTTAGGCTAATATTCCATACCCAAATAAGAATTCAATCAAGTGTTAGAGAAGCATAAAAGATATTCTCCAACACGCAAACATTCAAAAATCTTATACCCAATGAACTCTTTCTCAGGAAGCTATCTACAGTGTGCTCCACCAAAAGGAGAAGGCAAATTAAGACAGCAAAGACTTGGGAAATGGGGTATCCAAAGCCAGTGGCAGAGGAAAAAAGTGTACAGGATGATGGTGAAAGAAGACACCAGGATGAAAACTGTATAGAAAGTTTAGAAAGCACCTAATTAATTTTCCCGGCAAAACTTTTATGGTTATTTGTGGTTAACTTGAGAAAAAAATTCTAATGTTCAAGAAACAAAATATCATGAGAGATCAGTGAATGATATTTGCCAGTCATAATATATGAACATGAATAAACATTATGATAAAATTATACTAGGAAGAAAGATTAATAGGAAAGGTATATGGTGGCATTTAAGGTAAGGAAAGAGAAGTAAATCTCCTTTTTGTATAAAGGTTAACCAATAGAAAATGCTAAACTTAAAAAAATAAAAAAGTAGAAATATAAACATATGTATTTGTTAGAACACAATTTTGTCTTTGTAACAGAGACCCCAATGAACTGTAGCTTAAAGAAAGCAGACATTTTGCACAGCAATGGAAACCAGAAATAAAACAAGAAGAAAACCTACGGAATGGGAGAAAATTTTTGTAAGTGAAACCGACAAAGGCTTGATCTCCAGAATATATAAGCAGCTCATACGACTCAATAAGAAAAAAATAAACAACCCAATCCAAAAATGGGCAGAAGACCTAAACAAGCAATTCTCCAAGGAAGACATACAAATGATCAAAAAGCACATGAAAAAATGCTCAATATCACTAATTATCAGAGAAATGCAAATCAAAACTACAATGAGGTATCACCTCACACCAGTCAGAATGGCCATCATTCAAAAATCCACAAATGACAAATGCTGGAGAGGCTGTGGAGAAAGGTGAACCCTCCTACACTGCTGGTGGGAATGCAGTTTGGTGCAGCCACTATGGAAAACAGTGTGGAGATTCCTCAAAAGACTAGGAATAGACTTACCATATGACCCAGGAATCCCACTCCTGGGCTTGTATCCAGAAGGAACCCCACTTCAGGATGACACCTGCACCCCAGTGTTCATAGCAGCACTATTTACAATAGCCAAAACATGGAAACAGCCTAAGTGTCCATCAACAGGTGACTGGATAAAGAAGAGGTGGTATATTTATACAATGGAATACTACTCAGCCATAAAAACGGACAACATAATGCCATTTGCAGCAACATGGATGCTCCTGGAGAATGTCATTCTAAGTGAAGTAAGCCAGAAAGAGAAAGAAAAATACCATATGAGATCGCTCATATGTGGAATCTAAAAAACAAAGACAAAAACAAACAAACAAAAACAAAGCGTAAATACAGGACAGAAATAGACTCATAGACAGAGAATACAGACTTGTGGTTGCCAGAGGGGTGGAGGGTGGGAAGGGATAGACTGGGATTTCAAAATTGTAGAATAGATAAACAAGATTACACTGTATAGCACAGGGAAATATACACAAAATGTTATGATAACTCACAGAGAAAAAAATGTGACAATGAGTGTGTATATGTCCATGAATAACTGAAAAATTGTTCTGAACACTGGAATTTGACACAACATTGTAAAATGATTATAAATCAATAAAAAATGTTAAAAAAAAAAAAAAGAAAGCAGACATTTACTGATCTTGCATGTAATAGTTTGAAGGTATAATCGATCCCAAGATGATACTTTGACTCCATGTTGTTGGCTCCAGTCTTTTAGCTCATGGCTCCCTCCTTCCTGTGGGTTGCTGGGTCCAATCTCTTTATATTTCATGACATTCCTATTATGTTGTCTTTTCCAGCAAGCAGATACAATAGGAAGAGAGAAGTGGATGATATTTCTTTCCCCTTCTGGAAATAACCTGGAAGTTTTACATTCTTTTTCTCTTTAACGCTCTAATTTAGAAATTAGTCACATGACCCTGCTTAGCACCAAGGAAGTTTGTGCATTGTAATCTTCTCATGAGTGGCTATAAACTCTACTAAATTTCCATTTGTTGGAAGGGAAGAACAAATACTGATGGACAACTAGCCATTTCTGCCACAGCATGCCATGGATATTTGGAGACATGCTGGTAACAGAAACAACAACAGAAAAAAAGCCAAATGGCTGAACATCTTTGCTTCTACCAAAGAGAAATATGATAGGAGGAAGAGGACCACTTTTTACAGACACATATTTTTGAGGTACTTGAGATTTTGAAACATGTGTGGCTAACTTTGATTTAATTTTAATTAAAAAAAAAACTTTAAACTGAGAACCAATTATGGATAAAAATTTTATCCAGGTTAAAATGAAAAAAGGGCAAGAGCACTCTATGAGGGAAAAATGGGTTGTTGGAAGAGGAGAAATAGATCCTCCTTGATACAAAATCATGATTTGGACTAAGCATGGAAAACAAGGTGGAGGGAAGTGGGTTAAGTTGAGGTTGAAGATTTAGGCGGATCAATGCAATAAACACTAAACTATAAGGACTTTACCAAATAAGAAGAGAGATTGATTCTTTGGGAAAAGCAAAGGGTGGTCTTCACTCAAGAAGATGTTAGTGAAACCTAAGTTAGTGTCCTCACACTGAGTGTGAAAATGCAGCAGAAATGCAGCAGAGTTACGTTCCAACAGAATTTCCTACATGTTTCCTGTTGTTCACCCTATGATTGATTTGCTTGGGCTTCAAAAGAAAAATCTTCAAGACCACCTTCCCTCCTCAGGTTTATGGATGTTTCCTGATCAGCCACTCACATGCTTCAGCGCTCCAGCTACAGCGATTTCTCAACACTTTCCTAGATACTCCTCACGTTTGATCATACCCTTTCCTCAGTCAGGGACACCCTCATTTTCTGCACCTCTAGAAAACTTGCTCTTCAAGATTCACTTTCAATATTGCTTTTTATTCACAGGCATTTATGATTAATTATGATTAGTCAGAATTAGTTCCTATTCATGTTCATTCATGTGCATTTTGTTCATTCTACGAAACAAAGAAAAGAAAGAAAGAAAGAAAGAAAGAAAGAAAGAAAGAAAGAAAGAAAGAAAGAAAGAAAGAAAGAAAGAAAGGGGGGAGGGAAGGGAAAGGGGGGGGAAGGCAGCTAAACAGCTTTTTTCACCCTTTCCCCAATTCATTTTTTCACTAGAGGTCAATCTCAACATTTTTAGCACTGCATCCCTTGGAAAATCGAATGAAAGTTGGGAAACATTTCCCCTAGAAAACCACTCAAGAAACACACAGGTATTTGGAAGGAAAACAGAATTCACGGTTCCTCGGACTCAAATGACCCGGGAGGAGAGCCCCAAGAGTCAAGGATTCTTCTCTATGCAAATCACCCTAAAGTATTGAAGAAGCGGCAATAACACTGAATAAAAACTGAGCCGTAGTAAGATCTGTTGTTTAATTTCCCAGATTGTTTTATTAACCACTAATTAGGAGTCCAGATTCGCCAGCTCCCCTGAGGTCGACTCCAGTGAGATCATCTCTGGGAACCTCTGATCCCTACGGACTTCCCGCAGCGCTGGGGCGGCAGGACCAGGCTCCCTGACACGGGACGGTGACAGCAAAATCTGGTTTAGCCCAGGCTGGTCGTGCCACGCCCATCGTCTGCCCGGACTTGACCCTGAGGTACTGCCAGGGTCCAGGCAGCCCGAGAAAGGGAGTGAAGGCCCAGGTAAATGTGTTTCTACCACGTCTCAACCACTTTTAGGACTCCTGTAAAAGCTAAGCCCGTTTTTAACCCGTCGTAGCTTTTCCACTCTAGTTCTTCGTCCGTTCGTGTGGAAGCCAGCCATCCCCACATCTCCCAGATGTTTCCAAGCGTCTTTCTATCCAAGATAGAGGGTTTCTAAATATAAACTCTGAAACAAAGTACCTCAGAGGCCGGCACACGGTAAGATCAGCACCTGAGGACGAGGTGGCCGAGTGGTTAAGGCGATGGACTGCTAATCCATTGTGCTCTGCACGCGTGGGTTCGAATCCCATCCTCGTCGATTATGGCACTTTTAGTACGAAGAAGAAAGGAAGACCCTTTCTTGACTTTGAAATCCACCTAGGAGAAAGCTGCCCTTGTTCCCTACTGCTACGATGGTATGCGTTTATACTTGATTGTACTGCTTAAACTGGATGCTTCTGTGATAAAAGTTCCTTCTGGTAGGCTTACCTTCTGGAGGCTGGAAAGAGGGGGCAGAGGAGGAAATAAAAGATATGAATCCGGCAGAAACGAGTTTGGTCACTCCAGTCCCCCATTTTAGAAGTTACTACTCCTATGAGCAGTAAAATAAATTCAAAAAAAAAGTCAGCAGGAAAAACAAAAACAAAAACAAAAACCACACACACACACACACACACACACAAACCACAGCAGGACAAACACACCAAGGCAGAATTTCAGTTACTTAGATTCTCAAGAACAAATCTACTGACCAAAATTCAGGAAACATATAGCACTGAAGAGATGAGCACACCAGTTTTTAAAAGATTAAGAAATTCAGAAGTAAGTTACTTTCAAGTGACAACCACACAACCTCTTTCCAAAAGGCCACATTCAAGATGCTGCTTAAGAATGAAATTAAGAACCTGTTGCTGAAGAGTGATTAAGTTGGATATTCCCAGACTGTACCCCTCTGAGAACTTAGAAAGGAAGGTGTCCCATGTAAGGACCACTTGGAAAGAAGTATGGTTTAGAGACATTCAGAGGAACACAGCATCCCAGGATTTGGTAGGAGAGATGATGGGAAAGTCTGGAAAGAGTGACTTGGAAGACCTCATCTGAGCCTGACTTCAAATGAATTGAAAGTTGACTCATAAGAGCCCAATAAAGCAGTATTCTGAGATTAAAATTTGTTCTTTGTGGTAAGAGATAATACATGCATATACTTCACTCTACCATATTGCTGCTAAAATACTCCAAACTGAAAGGATGTCCTCTTTCCCTGAGGTACTCACATTTATTAATGTTCTTGGCCTGCCAAGAAGTGATGTTCTTGATTATGCATAAGGTGGGAATCGCATAAGCCACAGACTAGACACCAGACAAGTTTTCCTGGAAGCACTTTGCAGGCATTATTTCTACCTGTGAATTAGAGTTCTTGTTCCTTACTTGTAGGCTTTTCATAACTAATTTTAAAAAGGTATATTGCAAATGTTTTTCCTATTATAGTTTAATATGACTGAAGAATTGAATTTTTACTTTTATTTAAAAAAAACTTTACTTATGTATAATTGGCATATGATGAACTGCATATATTTAAAGAGTACATTTTAATGAGTTTTGACATATATATACACATGAAAGCATGACCCCAATCAAGAAAGTGAACTTATCTATCTTCCTTAAAGTCTCATTGTCCCTTTTTGTAATTCTTTTCTCCTGCCCACTATGTTCCCCATTTCCACAGGACAACTGGTCCACATTTTGTCACTGTAGATTAGCTTGCATTTTCTAAAGTTATGTATAAATATAATTCAGTATGTACTTTATTTTGATTGGCTCCTTTCATTCAGCATAATTATTTTGAGATTTATCCATGTTATATATGTAGTGGACAGATCCCAATGAGCCTCCAAATTCTGGTTTTCAGACTTTTGTCTATGTCCTCCTCTTGAGTGTGAGTTGGACCTGTGACTTACTTATAATTAATATAATATGACAAAGATGATTGGATCATTTCTGTGATTATACTGAGCTATATATGACTTAGTCTTGCTAGCAGACTCACTATAGAGAGCATTCTTGCTGGCTTCATGGTGTAAGTGGTCAAGAAGGGAAAGCTCACTAGGCAAGAGCTTCAGGTACCTCTAGAAAGTGCGGGTAGCCCCTAGGAACTGAAAGATACCTCCAGCTAACTATCAGCAAGAAGCCTCAGCCCTCAATCCTTAAGCTGCAAGGAAATGAATTCTGCAGACTATCTGAGTGAGCTTGGAAGTAGATTCTTCCACAGCGAAGTGAAGGGTAGAAAAATATGCGACCCCAAAATACACCTCTTTGGCATACGAGCTGATTATTTGGAGCTGATTATTTTTGAGAATAAAAAGACACAGGAGAAGCTCTAAAAACAGTGGAATTTACTCTTTTATAAGGGAGCTTTACATTTATAAGGGAAGTCTCCATTTGTAAGAATGTCTCCCTCTCTATACCAGGAAGAGAAACTTAACAATAGAGAAGGTACCTGACTTAAATCTGCATAAGAACCTTACCTGCTTTCATCTTTAGTTGAAGATGGTATTTAGTGTAATGGTGTGGGGCATTTCAGGGAGTTTTTTTCAGTTTTTCTGGGTACCTTCCATGTATATACAAGGTATACAGGTTATTGTAGGTGAGCAAAATTTGCCTGTCCAAAATGTGTCTCTTAGGTATTATTTTGATAAGACAAGACTCAGGAAGTTTTTCTTCTTACCTCAGTTATAAAAATGACACTCAAAGGCCTCACTAACAAGATGAATACTTGTAATAGGACCTCCATGTCCTTCCTTACAAAAGCATGGAGGTCCCATCCTAGGAAGGGAACAGGAATTCAGCCACCCCACAGCTTTCCTGACCAGGCTCAACCCCTGGGCACTTCGTCAAAGAGACACACACTTCTCAAAGATAAACATCAGGATTATTTTCTGGGAAGATGCAGCCATTGTGGTTCCCAGTGTAGGAACAGGTTTGGCCTTGGCTAACCCTCCTCGGGTCACTGGCTCATGGGCACCTGCTGAGAAGTTTTAGCCACTCTACTTACTACTAGGAAAAGAGTTCCAAGCTAGATAATGAGAAAAGCAAGAGGAGAAACCATGAGAAGAACATAGCCATTAGCCATTTGAGTTAGAGGGGCAAAGAGAATCCACATTTCTACATTTATGTTTGTGTAAAGAAATTTTAGATACCCATCTAGATACACTAGATACACTAATAAATAGGAAACTAATAAACAAGGTTCTTTGTTATGGATGGAGAAACTAGGAAGTTGAAGTAAGATTGTTTATTGTATTTATATATGAAATTATTAAACCCTAGCAATAAGCTTCCTAATAGAAACCACAAAAGTTTTAGCTGCATTATCTTAAAGGGCCACAAGATGGCAATAGCGTTTCTTGATTGACCAGCCTGTGAGCTGGAAGGAGGGGACTGCAGCTGCTGTGAGCTCCTCCCTTGTGCAAATTCCTTCTCTTCTTGCTCCCTTAGTTCCAGTACTGGAATATCTCTTTGCCAACTCGTGATTCCTCTCGTTGTCACCCTTTGTTGACCAAAAGAGAATTATGTTAGTTAATTGGGCTGGCTTTTAAAAATCTTTTTTGGGGGGAGGGGAGCAGAGGAGAGAAGAGAGGCGGGGAAGGGATTATGGACATCTTGAAGGATACAGAAAAGTACACAAAAAGGAATAACGTACCTTCAAGTGACCTTCACGCATGTTCACCAATTACCAACATCTTGCCCGTGTTGTTTCATTATCCAGATGTACACTGGGCAGAAGGGTGACAATGTAAGGAAATCATAAACATGTTTTTTCAATCATCAATATTTTCACAAACATCCTAACAGATACAGAGTTAAACAAAATACAAGATTTTCTCACCTAAGAAAAATTTTAGATGATTTGTAACATCACCCAGTATCTAGTACTTAAAATCCTCAATGGCCTCAAACATGTTTTTACAATGATTTTTGTCTGACTGGGATTCCATTAGATTTACAAATGGCAGTTGGTTGCTATTCTCTTAAATTTATTTTAATTCATAACATTTAACCAAATCTCCAAATAGCTGAGATTGCTCTTTGGAAAAGGAAAATTAGGAAACCATAACCAAAATTAGGAAACCATAACCATAGGTAATGAGAATTCTCATTGTCCATGGATTGTCATTGCGTGTAGACCTCTACTGTGAGGAGCGCTAGTTGAAAAAAAGTGTTTTCTAAAAAGAAAAAAAGACCATACTGATATTTTCCTTTCAAATTGAAGTCAAAGGGTTTTTACTTAACATTTTTAAGTTTATAATTGAAATTCTTTTATTCTTAGTGTTAAATCTTAGTTTCTTATGATAAAAATAACGTGCTTTCTATATCTATAGACAAAATAGGAAAAGACATTTTAATACTTTTATTATTCTGAGTTAGAAATCAGAAATAAAGAGAAGGTTTGAACCTACTAAAACCTGACCTCAGGTGAGGTCAAGGGCAGATTTTAGTAGAATTAGACTTTTCAACCCCTTCCTCATTTAAAATTGATATTCACTAATATTCTGTTCTTCCCAAATGAAGAAAGAACATAGAAGGCTTGATGCTGTGGAATAGCTTAAAAAGAAAATGCCTCCTCTATGAAGTGTAATATAACACTTTTATCTTCATGGTTAGTATTTTCATGTTTTGTTTAAGAAATCCTTTTATACTGTGAGGTATTCTCCTATCTTACCTTCTAAGGAGCCTTAATGGTTTTCCCTTTGCTTATCTTAAGGATCTTTTTTTCCCCTTGTGGATAACCAATTTCCCTCATAAATTTTTGCACAGCTTATTGCTACCTCATTTACCTCCTCTCTCTCCTTTCTAAAGATTCAAAAAATTAGGTGTGACCCTTGGCTTTCTATCTAATTCAGTTGGTAAATGTGTCAATCTCTGTGCAATGCCACCAAGTATTATAGCTGTATGAGTCTTTTTTGTTACTAAATTATGTTTTATCCCATCAGGAGTTCCTTGGATTATTTTTTAACTACTTTGATCCTCAAATAAATGTTAAATTAATCTCCAATTAACATCTAAAACTAGTGTTAGGATTTTGACTAAAATTACCTGATTTTATCAGCTCTTCATTGGATACTAAAACTTAAAAAAAATAATAAAAATAAATAAACATAGCAGAATGAGCCCTGCTTGAAATGAAATTTTTTTCAAGTTCGTTATTAAGTGTGATAGCAGAGGTACTACTCCATTTCTACCTCCTTTTAGTTCTTTAATCAATGTATTTTGACAGTGGGAGAAATTAGGCCTATTTTTTTGTGACTACTTAGCACATATAAATAGATTCAAATCGATGGACAGTTTGTAAATGTTGTTATTACTAATTGGACATTTTTCATATATCATTAACAATTGAAAATAAAGTTAACAAAAATGTATATTATGATAAAATTAACTTTAATATATCAAATAGTTGAAGAATAGATGTCTGCATGGTATCCACCTAAAGGACCACTAATCTTTTGATACTTCGTAGGTTTGTCTCTATAAACTCCCCAGGGAATGCGTGCTTTGATTTCAACAACTGTTGTAGTTTACAAAAAAATATGCGTGCAGTAGAAAAACCAAATATAATGATTTAATGTAGCCCGAAAAAAAGTCCTTTACAAACAGCTAGAGTTCATCTAAGGCAATGGTCAAGGCAACATTCTGGTTTGTGACCTCTGGGGAAGACCTGGTAACTAACTAGTTCTAAGTATTTTGAGCAACAAATATCTATTTATTTTGTGATAAGATACATCACAAGGTACATTTTTTCAAATGACATTCTGTGTTCATTTAGCTTTGAACTAGTTCCTCTGAAGCTGATTAGTAATTAGTTAAATTGATAGCATTTGTTTTTTCAAGCAAAGGATTATATCCTTGCCTTACTCATAAGGAGACTCCACCAAGGTGCAAACAAAGATTGTTACCAAAAGATGACAATTTATTTACCTGATTTATTTATTTCTTAGGCAGTTTAATTTTCTGAGTAATAAGAGAATTGGCTGGGACTTTTTGAACTTTGTAGTTTTCAAAAACTTAGTCTTTCCAAATTTTCATCTGGGGATAGACTATTGTCTTTGACTCATCTTCTACCCTAATCCCTCTACTTTTTCCACAAATTCTTATTCTGATTCCTATATCCTATAAGACAAAGAAACAGTAAAATAAAGAGTATTTAGTTTGGAAATTATCATCTGATTATTTGGATTAATGGAGACACAAGAAACAACAAAAATCATTTATGTTTTATTTACAGAACTTGGTTACCATTAGTGTGGGATGGAGATGGTGAAGGAAAATAATTTTCTTTCTTCCTTTCTTTCCTTCTTTATTTTCAAGTATAATGAGTGTACATTCCCTATATGGAAACATACAAGAAATCGGTTAGTAGCAACTCAAATGGATATCTATGAAAAACTACATGGAAGCAGTATCCAAATGCTGGACAAACTATTAGAAAAGGCTCATAAAAGGGAAGAAAATTCAGAGAGCAAAGTTGAAGTGGGCATTGAAATAAGGGTAGGATGAGTCAACAAGGGGGATGAGTGTATTTGATAATGGATTTAACAAAATACTGGTTGCTTTTAGACATTATTACTATGCTAAAGGTAGATTCATTTTAGATAAATCAGGTAATTTTATTTATGTAAATTAAATTCATGTAAAATTACTACCTAAACTAAAACACAGCCACAGTGGAAGCTTCCAAATGCTTTGAAGATCATAGCTTTTTACCTAAAAGACACACAATTTGAACAGCTATAATCTAGAGAAGCATTATTGTTTGTTGGTTGCCTGGTTCTCATTTATGACAACCTGATGTGGAATTTGTTTTTCTTCACTGGTCCCAGGCAAAGTCAATATAGGATTTAAAATACAAACCAAAGGACCTTTAAAATAGAAACTGTTGTCTCAGAAGTCTGAGATAAACCCCTCAAGCTTCTCTGCCTTTACTAGACACCAAACAGTCCTGTTTTGTCTTGTAATGTTTATTACATGGATATACGACAAAAGAAAAGCAGTATCCTAATTAAAAATAAACCGTTGGTATTTCAGGTTGAAAATTACACCCCCCAAGTTCCTTTCTCTCCAAAGAAAATCTCAAGATGATACATTTCATTCTCTAAATGAATAAAGTGCTAAAAAAAATGGAAAAAATGAAAAGCAGGATAGATTACCCGAAAATGTTTACTGAAGGCCCGTGTGTGCGCTGCACCTGGGGAGGCGGGAAGCGGATATACCTCCCGCGCACTGAAACCCTCAAGTCTCTGCCTGGGTGCCCGCAACCAATCAGGACGTGGAGGGGAAGGACAGGCGCGCCCCGCGAAAATTTAAACTGCCCGCGCAAAATCTGCTCCCCTGCAGGAGTTCGACTCTTTGTCCCTGACAGGTGACTGGGGAGTATTTGAATTTGCTACGAACTTTTAAAAGTATTGCTTCCCTCATTAATTAACCTAATGGGTATCAGAATTGGTAGGTGGGACTTTTTAGATGTAGGAGTTTCCTAAATGATAAACGGAAAGCCCGGGGCAAGGTTACTTTACATAAGAAGTTCTAGACTTATGCCAGGATCAGGTACCGTTGTCCCTGTCGTTAAGCGAATCTCGCGCTTGGCATGACAGGAAAGTCTACATAAGATTGTTACAGTAATTCCTTTATCTCGCAACTAAAAACTCTAATGGAGTTACAAAGGCTTAATACAAAAGAGCATACACCAGCTCTCTCCCTGAGAACATGGGTGGCTCTTAAAAGAGCCGTTAGGGTTGTTTACAGCCAACTCACTGTTTACTTGGCGCTGGTATACTTGGTGACGGCCTTAGTGCCCTCAGACACAGCGTGCTTGGCCAGCTCCCCGGGCAGCAGCAGGCGCACGGCGGTCTGGATCTCCCGGGACGTGATGGTCGAGCGCTTGTTGTAATGCGCCAGACGCGATGCCTCGCCCGCGATGCGCTCGAATATGTCGTTGACGAACGAATTCATGATGCCCATGGCCTTGGACGAGATGCCGGTGTCCGGGTGGACCTGCTTCAGCACCTTGTACACGTAGATGGAGTAGCTCTCCTTGCGGCTGCGCTTGCGCTTCTTGCCGTCCTTCTTCTGCGCCTTGGTCACCGCCTTCTTGGAGCCTTTTTTCGGGGCTGGGGCTGACTTAGCCGGTTCAGGCATAATTACAGCAACTCAACTTGCCTCACCAAAAGAAGGACAGGAAAAGATAGAGCAACAATAGAAAGCACAACGTGTCCTTTTTATATAGAATCTCTTATGCAAATAAGGTGAAATAAGTAAAGTCTTGTGTCTGATTGGTGGCTGTTCAAGAAAACGTCAGAAATTAGTTCTGACCAATCAGAATACAAGAGTCCCAAACTCGCATTTTTCATTGGTTAAAAATGAAGCCGCACTCCTAACCAATGAGACATCTTCTTTTTCGCGCCCAATAAGGGTTATAAAAAATGCAGTCGCTGCACTTTCGCTTTAGCAACTGCCTGTAAGGTTGTTTAGGTTAGGATGTCTGGACGAGGCAAGCAAGGCGGCAAAACTCGTGCCAAAGCTAAGACTCGCTCTTCGCGGGCTGGGCTCCAGTTCCCTGTGGGCCGAGTGCACCGCCTGCTCCGCAAAGGCAACTATGCCGAGCGGGTCGGGGCCGGCGCGCCGGTGTATTTGGCGGCGGTGCTGGAGTACCTGACGGCCGAGATTCTGGAGCTGGCGGGCAACGCGGCCCGGGACAACAAGAAGACGCGCATCATCCCGCGCCATTTGCAGCTGGCCATCCGCAACGATGAGGAGCTCAACAAGCTGTTGGGCAAAGTCACTATCGCTCAGGGTGGCGTCCTGCCTAACATCCAGGCCGTGCTGCTGCCCAAGAAAACCGAAAGTCACCATAAGGCTAAGGGCAAGTAGTGGCCTAGATCAACAGCAACTAGAATAAATCCAAATCAAAGGCTCTTTTCAGAGCCACCCACATTTTCTGGAAAAGAACTTAACATTCCTATTGTGTCAGGTGGTGAAAAGAGATTCAATCGGAAAAGTCTGAGTTACTCTTTCCAAACCTCCGCTTTGTTGGATGTGTTTTTGTAGTGACTATACTCACCACTAGGACTATAAATGCGTCACAAGTAGCAATTCGCATCACCGGTTTCTGAAATACATTAGTACAAAATATATTTAATCTGGCTCGAATTTAACAGATGGTGCAGTAAAGAGCTGACCACGCAGGCAGCTCGCAAGAGCCCGCCGGCCACAGACGGCGTGAAGAAGCCGCACCGCTACCGGCCCGGCACGGTAGCTCTGCGCGAGATACGCCGCTACCGCAAGTTCACAGACCCTCTGATCCGCAAGCTGCTGTACCAGCGGCTGGTGCGCGAGATCGCGAAGGACTTCATGACCTGCGCTTCCAGAACTCGGCAGTGATGGCGCTGCAGGAGGCGGGCGAGGCCTACCTTGGGGGCTCTTCGAGGACGCCAACCTGTGCGACATCCACGCCAAGCGACTTACCATCATGCCTAAAAATGTAGTTACTCTACAGATAAATGGAGAGCTTCATGATAGGATTATCTCCCCCACCCAAATGCTATCTGCCACCATACACTTTGGCTAACAGCCCATGTGCTGCTAGGCATTTCTCTCACCATTCTTAATGTTGCTAAATTAAGTAAAATACTGGGATTGCATCTGTAGGTATCTCACCATTCTGGAGCTCGAGAAAGGTTTCTCATATTTGGGATGCGCCCCAAACCTCAAGTGCTGTTACCTCAGGAGAATGTGACCAGGTGGTTATTCTAACAAACTTTAAATCAATCAAGACATTTAAGAAATTATTTCCCCTATTGCCATTGAAACCTAAAGCTTTGCTAATCACAGTGTATTAAACTTTTGTCTTGTAGACCTAAAGTACTGATGGGGTAAAGAAAATAGTGTAGATTATAGTAGGATTGGACAAAAGGCTGTTTATTAGTAGTGGGGAAACACAGTGTGTTGCCGGGTTCCTGACAGAAGCCAAGGCCTCTCAGCAAAACTGACAGGGTTATCTATGGAAGAGTTATTTAATGTGACATTACAAGTAATTTTTGTTGCTATAACCAAATGCGGAATACCCCTGCCCATGGTTTTTATTGCCTATGTCGCAGAATCTAGCCTCCTGTTCTCCACCTGCTGAACTCAACCTGATGTAATTTTTTTTTTTAAATATGAACAACTTTGTGTAGTAAAATTTATGGGAACACTCTTCAGAATAATGTTTTAAGTGTATAAACTGCAAAACTTGCAAAAAACTATTAGTTATCAAGGTATATTTCTAAAAGTAAATTTGATAGCGTGATGTACGTGCTTATACAGTATGTTAACTATGTAGTTAACAAATTACGTTATCCAATCTTTTGGTAAGCCTAAATGCCATCAGCAGGTAAGTATAAACCATGGTTTAGGTAACTCGCCCTTAGGAGAAAAGAAACTTCTGTGACTTCTGTTGGGTAACAAAGTAACAGGTACTGAGGTTTTTGGCCTAAATTCATAACAAAGTGAAATGCTAAAGTTCAGTGAAAGGTTAATTCAACTATATTTTTTCTCTACCTGGACCCATGACTTCCCTCATCACTACCCCTACCCCCACCCCATCCATACCCTGCTGACTTTTATCCTCAGAGGTATTGTGGCATATATGGACCCCGGGTTAAAAACCCTTCCTGTAAAATTTGGTCAACCTACCCCAGTCTTTCTCAAGTTAATTTTAATTTTTCACTGAAACTGCCTTTTCCTATCTGGAATTTCTTTAGCACTTAAGTCTATTAATACCATAATTATTTATACCCTTTTATTATCTCTATTTTGTACTTACAATATAACTCCTTCCAATCCTAGTATAAATAAGACTTCTTGGAATAAAAACAAATGCTGACAGCAATATCTAACAATGATAGACACTCAAGTGGCCCACCAAAAAATAGTAAAATACTCAACTTTTTCATAGAGTGTTTAGAAGCTATGTAACCCAAGTGATTTCATTCATTATTTAACTGTTCTGTCTTTAAATATGTCTTCCAACTGTAGGGAAAGAAAAATAATTTTTCCTCCACTCTCCTGAGTTTTTGGCTGAGAGCCTGTAAACAGATAGTTCAGGGGGGTCCCTGGAGGAGGAGAACCAGGAACGGTTTTCTTGACATAAGAGGAGCCATTTTGGCCTAAGCCTTTTTGTGATCTAAGCCTGGCCACAATGCTTGCCCTTGAACAGGTCTCAGCAATCAATGATCTTAAGGGAGTTAATGGAATGCAGGAACAAAGGAAAAACAGTCAAAAAACAGCAATAAAACTAGAGTCCTAGTTCCTCCTCAAGGAATATACATAGCAATCTGATACAGACTTGAGTTCTGGAGGAACTAAGGCCCCCACCCAGGTAGAAGATGAAATGATGATGTTGACCCTCACGACTTCAGTCAGCTAAAGCTTGGACTCTGCTGACCTTTGCCCCAAGTCTATTCTGAATTCTCCTGTGCTCCAGTCCCTTCATCAATATGCATATACCCTTACTTAAAACTTCCCCAATTTTGCTATTCAGGGAGACACTGCTTTAGGAAAGATCCCTGGTATTCTCCTTACTTGCTGCAAGTAATAAATCCTTCCTTTTCCCCATCTTTGGCTTGGTTGTGTCTTTTGATACAACACCCACCAAACCCAGTGTTCAGGTAACAAGTCCTGTAATAAAAGACAAATTCAGAAGAGAAAAGCAAGTTTATTAACATGTATACCTCATATATACTCCCATGTGGGAGATACCCAGAGAAATATGAGTAACTCCCTGAGGTGCCTTAGAACTCCAGCCTAAATACGATCTTACACTAAAGAGAAAAGTTGTGGGGAAGTCAGTTATGGGGAGGTTACTGGGGAAACAAGGGTAAATTTTGCTAGGCAGATATAAATTGATGACTTCTCCACTGATAAGGGTCTAAAGTTGTCTACTGGGATTAACCTGTGTCTTTCCTGGTGGCAAGGGGAGGAGGGACATCTTTGTATATCTGTGTTCTGCTCTTAGAGAAATGGAGGGAAAGCAAGATTTTCTTATGTTTGCTTCATCTCAAATGCCTCAGCTGGAAATAATCCTTATGCTACATGGTTTATTTTGCGGTGGCCTATTCTGCTAGCCCAAAGCACCAAATACTAATGTTTTGTTGATGTATGGTATTAAGTCTGTATTAATAAAAAATCTGAACTCTGCATTATATTTTTTAATGATAGAATATTTCTAATCAAAAGTTTAAAGCAAATTAAAACTCTCTCATTACAATACTTCTAAGGATTTTTTTGGTTTTTATTTTTTTCTGGTAGGGCTATTCAAGGACACCAACCTGTGCACCATCCACGCCAAGCACGTCACCATCATGCCCAAGGACATCCAGTTACCCTACAGGTCAAAGGGTTATATAGATAAATCCAGGATGAGTTCATCTTAAGATTCTTAATAACTACATCCACAAAGAACTTATTTCTAAATAAGGTGACATTCTGAGGATCCAGGTAGACGTGAATTTGGAGCTTGGGCTGAGGAACAGTATTCAACTCACTACAATGACACTGGAAAAATTCTGAATAGATGGTATTTGAGCAGAGATTTGAATAAAATCAAATCAGGTAGTAAATTATGTTGCTCTTTTGTGGAAAGTATTCTAAGCAAAAAAGATAATGTGAATACCTGAAACAGTAGTGTACATGAAATGTTTAGGTAAGATCAAAATGTTTAAGAAAGTTAAAGATCAAGTTTAAGATCAACAATGTTTAAGGAAGATCAAGAGCAGAGAAAGCAAGGGTAGAGAGTGAGTTCAGAGATAGGCAGAGGTCAGATCATGTAGGGCTTTGACCATGTAGAGTTTTATAAGCCATGCCATGAGTTTTTGTAAATCATTCTAAGAGTTTTGAACCGAAGAATTGCATAACCTGATTTACATTTCTTCAAAAGTTCTATAAGGTAACTATATGGTGAATACAAAGTTTAGAAACAATGGTATAAATTAGGAAGATATTGCAGTGGTCTTTTTGAGAGATACAGCAGTTTGGCCTAAATTGGAACAGACAATGCTTAGGTATAGACTATATTTCGCAAGTGTAGCCAATAAAGTTGCTGCTGGATTTGATGTGTACTGTGTAAGGAAGGAAAAACATCATTTTCCCTCTACCCTTCTGAATTCTTGACTGAGAGACTCCCTATAATAAAAGACAGGTTAACAAAAGAAAAATACCCAAAATTTTATTAACATGCATACCTCATGTATACATGAGACGTACTTAGGAAACAGGGGTAATCTCCTCAAGATAGCCCAAACCACCACCTTACATACCATCTTTAGCTAAAGTCAGAAGAAAGAAAGTTGCATGGGGATGGGGTGGTGGGCACAGCAGGGAGAGGGTAGTTATCAGAAAAAAAGCTTGGTAAACAAAGGTAGGGTTTGTTGTGCAGATTCAAGTAGCTGCTTTCTCCCATAAGACTCTTTTGTGATTTAGAATCATCCTTCTTTTCCTTGTTTGGAGAGGGAGACAGAAATGGAGCTTTCCTCTATAAATATTAAATGTCTTGAAGGAGTATAAAGCATACTAACAAACTGGCTTCTGATGTGAAACTGTTTGCTGATTCATTCTTTATTGAGGGTAACTTTAACCCAGAGGTTTTGCTCCAGGAAGGAGATAACAGGCAGATAATCTCAGAAGAATGGATAGACCCTCCCGAGTTCCTCCTGAAGATTCACTGAGGTTAAGAGAAATGTAACACCTTGTAAAACACCCTGATATCACCTTTTCTGTTCCATCCAATTTTTCTATAAAACCTCAAGACCAACCCCAAGATGGGCTCACAGACTTTAAGACATTAGCCTGCTGTGACTCCCTTTGTCAGGCAAAGCAATAAAGCTGCTCTTTCTTTGCTCCCAACATTCTGCCCTCTGAGTTTGAACTTGCTTTTTGGGGTGCAGAGGCTGATTTTTTGGTAACAATCTCTCACAAAAAGATAACTTCTACTGTTTTCAGAGATTTTCCTGTGTATTCTGGTTCTCAAAAATTAGTTCAAGATAACCTTTATGACAAAGAGGCAATATGTGGTGACATATTCAGCTACCCTTCAACTATGAAAGCACATAAAGATAAAAAGAAAAAACTTGATATGAACTAAGTCTATCTTGACATTAAGTAAGTTATTGTGTAGAAAACAGCTCGAATAGCATTGCATTTTAATAAAATAATATAGTGTATGTTTATAGGAAAATAAAGACCCTTGGCTGTCAATTTTAGAAATTATAAAGAATCTGACAAACTTTTCAGATATCCATCCATTGCTAACCTTATAATCACTAGTCATTATGCACAAACTCGTGAAATCAGATAGGGAAGGAGGCTAGTATTTGGTGGGAATTTTACTGATCTTTAAAGTAGAGAAGGGTCTGTAAAATATATTCCAGTTACTGATGTTGGGAAAATATAATTAAAAGAAAAATTATTGAATAAGTTTAATGTTTATTCAGGACAGAATGCTCAAGACGGGAAATTTTCTAAAGCGATTGCAAAGAGAGAAAGAAACCTCACTCTTTTATATAGCTAAGTGGATACAACCCATTACATTAGGTAGGTTTTGCAATCTGAGGTCAGGAAACTGGGAAATAGAACACTATTTTCCTTGATTACATTTCAAAGAGAGGACTCTAAGGTCCTTGAGGAAATATTTTTGAGTTAAGATGCAGACCCCACCCCCACCCCCTGCTATTTTAGTCATTAAAATAATTTACATACATTTGAAAGGGACAGAGAAAGAAATTCTGAAAGAGAAAAAAGGAATAGAAAAGGAACCCTCAGGGAGGATTAAGCCTCTTCATTTTCAATTTGTATTTGCCCTTAAATTAACTTGATGAATTAACCTATGCTAGCTATCTACTCCCTCAGTAAAACATACTGAATTTTGTTCCTGTTGATTGAATCAGTTTTGTTTTTGCAAAGGTTTTTACCTATCTTATGAAATTTATAGTTTATAGGAGTACTTTGAAAATACTGTAATGCGACCTTGCTAAAAGTAACTCTCATTGAAATAAAGGAAAAGAAAATCATTGAATAACAAGGGGATTACATGCTAATGCTGAAAGAAGTAATTACAATTTCTCACAATTTAAGCAATAGGAGAATTGTCTGTATATGCTTTAAAAATTAAGTATATACAACCAAGAATGTTTGAAATATATAATCATTCTTTTACCAAAGGCTGTCTTAGAAAGACAAGAGTATACTTTCTCTGCATTTGAATTTCTTCTTTTTCACTAATGACAAATTAGTTCTTGTAATTAATGAAAGTTTAAATTTTTTAAAAAACTATATATTACCCAGAAAACTATATATTACCTAGAAAAAAAATGGCCGAAACATTTAAAGACCAAATTAGGTATTTTTCAGGTTAAGAGGACACCATATTTTAAAAATAACAAATTTATCCTAATAATTGTATAGATTTAATACAGTTTTTACTGAGAGTAATAAAAGAATTTCTTTGTTGCAACTAGATAAAATGATTTATTTTTCAAGAAGATGGTGATAATAGTAGAAAGTATTTGAAAGAAATAGTTATGAGGTAGGAATTCACTGCCAAATAATAAAATATTTTTCAACATTACAAATAATTAAAACCCTCCAGCACTACATAGACTGATCGGTAGGACAATAAAAACTTAAATAATTTTCAGTGAAATATTCAACAGAAGATCAATTAAGTTCCTCAAATAAGTGGAGAAAATATTTAATATGTTATACTCATTAGCCGGCTGGTTAATTTTTAAAATGTTAATTCTCTATACAAGAACCCAAGTCTGGATTATTACAGAATTAAATTTTTTAATACTTCAACCCATTATCAGTAAGATTATAGGAATTGCTATTGAAAATGAAAATTGATACACACTTGGTGGAATTTAGCAATATACCTGGAAGATCTTAAAATTCTCTATTTTATTAGCTCATTCTGGTTCTAGCCCTAGGAAATTAGTATATTTCCCCCATATATTAAGGAGAAAAACTTCACAAATGGTAAAACCTTATGCAAATACTGTTCAAGAAAATACCTGCATATTGGTAGAGATAAAAGCAGAATATTTTATTCTCTGTGCTATTTTATGTATCACCTACAATTTTAAAGTTCTGTTGTTTAATGAGGATGAGGAGCGAAACACACTAAACGAAAAAAGGGAAGCAAACTAGCTAGGTCATTAGCTAGGTCTTGAGGAATCCAAAAGAATTAACTAAAAGAGTACAAAAGGGAGCAGCATGGCCAGTTTGTTCCCTCTTCGGTCCCATCCCCCAACCCCGAGGTATTCCCGCCACAACTCTTTCAGTTTTCACTCCGGTCCGCGGAGGTTACTATTTAAAAAGGAGCTGCGACGACAGATTGCACTTTTTTGTTTTTTGGCATTCTAAAGATGTCCGGACGCGGTAAGGGTGGAAAGGGCTTGGGCAAAGGGGGTGCCAAGCGCCACCGCAAAGTCTTGCGTGACAACATCCAGGGCATTACCAAGCCCGCCATTCGGCGTCTGGCTCGGCGCGGAGGTGTCAAGCGCATCTCCGGCCTTATCTACGAGGAGACCCGCGGCGTGCTGAAGGTGTTTCTGGAAAATGTGATCCGGGACGCCGTCACCTACACTGAACACGCCAAGCGCAAGACTGTCACGGCGATGGACGTGGTCTACGCTCTCAAGCGCCAGGGACGCACCCTCTACGGCTTCGGCGGCTAAACACCGGTCGTCTCGCTTCAGCAAAACCAAAGGCCCTTCTTAGGGCCACCTCTCCGTTCACTTGAAAGGGTTTGGCGCTTTGTTTAGTGTGATACAGCTTCGGAAGCTAAAATGTAAGAAAGGCCATTTTTAGGGCCTCTAAAGGTGCTGAAAAAGCAATGCTGTCAGAGATGTCTATTTTCAGTGAGCAGTTGACATGGTTAACTTAAATGGGCAGAGCTATACTGTAAAATTGCTTCCGAGGCTTTTATGGCAATCACTAAAACACATAGGTCAATTGAGCCAGAGCCAGCAATGGGATGTATTTAAGAATTATAGTAGTACTACTGCTTCCGTTCTAATGGCCATTACGATCACGGTAACGCATTACCCAATATAATGAAATTTTCACTTGAGCTTAAATTTAGATTCAGAATACGTATTGACAGCTCTTATACTGACAAGTTAGTGGCTCTTAAAAGAGCCTTTGGGGTTAGGTTTCAAGACACTTACTGAACGGGCTTACTTGGCGCTGGTGTACTTGGTGACGGCCTTGGTGCCCTCGGACACGGCGTGCTTGGCCAGCTCCCCGGGCAACAGTAGGCGCACGGCCGTCTGGATCTCCCGGGACGTGATGGTCGAGCGCTTGTTGTAATGCGCCAGGCGCGACGCCTCACCCGCGATGCGCTCGAAGATGTCGTTGACGAATGAGTTCATGATGCCCATGGCCTTGGACGAGATACCGGTGTCCGGGTGAACCTGCTTCAGCACCTTATACACGTACACCGAGTAGCTCTCCTTGCGGCTGCGCTTGCGCTTCTTGCCATCCTTCTTCTGCGCCTTAGTCACCGCTTTCTTGGAGCCCTTCTTTGGGGCTGGAGCAGATTTTGCCGGCTCAGGCATAACTGAGAAAACTCCCAAGACGTGCTCTAAACGACACCACAGAGAATCTAGAAACAAACTACCACGTGCCCTATTTATATAGAGCTTCTTATGCAAATAAGATAAGTTAAAGTCCTGTGTCTGATAGGTAACTGTTCAAGAAAAACGTCATAGATTAGTTCTGACCAATCAGAGCGCAAGCATACCAAATTCGCATTTTCATTGGTTAAAAAGAAGCCACATTCCTGACCAATAAGACATCTTCTTTTTCGCGCCCAATAAGGGTTATAAAAAGTGCAGTCGCAGCACTTTCATTTTGGCAGTTACCTGTAGTGAAGTTGGAGTCGGAATGTCTGGTCGAGGTAAACAGGGCGGCAAGGCTCGCGCCAAGGCCAAAACCCGCTCTTCGCGGGCCGGGCTTCAGTTTCCTGTGGGCCGAGTGCACCGCTTGCTGCGCAAGGGCAACTACGCCGAGCGGGTCGGGGCCGGCGCGCCTGTGTATCTGGCGGCGGTGCTGGAGTACCTGACGGCCGAGATCTTGGAGCTGGCGGGTAACGCGGCCCGCGACAACAAGAAGACGCGCATCATCCCGCGCCACCTGCAGCTGGCCATCCGCAACGACGAGGAGCTCAACAAGCTACTGGGCAAAGTCACCATTGCTCAGGGTGGCGTCCTGCCGAACATCCAGGCCGTACTGCTGCCTAAGAAAACTGAGAGCCACCACAAAACCAAGTAAGGGAAATCAAGGTTAGAAAAGTTGGAAAATAAAGGCTCTTTTCAGAGCCACATCCATTGTCAGAGAAAGCTGTTGCACAAAACTTACTGTTTTGGGTGTTTTATTAGATTGTTTCAATCCTTTTAAGGGGAGGTGGATCATCTACAATAGCAATTCAGGATGTGGCCTGAATTGAAAGGGCAAGTTGGTGATTGGCATGAGCTAGTATGTCCTGGAGAGGCTTGTCCAGAAGTTGGAGATGAATCAGAGAGAAAAAAAAAAAACAAAAACAAAAACTGGCAGCCAAAGTGAAATGCACTGATTGCTTTTAGAAAACAATTTAGCAATTCTCAATATACTATTAAGAGTCGTTTGAAGCAACATTCTGATTAAGTGACGTAACTAAGGATGGTTTTCATCAGATGATGAAATTCTTAAAATTCCACGCAGCAGCCATTTACATTTTCTTTAGGATTTAATGAGTAAGACAATTTGTTGATTAAAAACATGCAGAATTTTTTTACTCCCATATTAGTAAATCCTTTGTCCTATTTGGAACACATGTATTCTTTTAATACACTCTTTTAATGCACCATAGTAACTCAGGATATAAGTCTGTGTAACCTAGAAAGTCTGCCTCCCTGGAAGTCATACTCCAGGTGGAGGAGCCATAAATAAACGTGAATATGTAAGATTATACATATCTTGTAAAGAACATAGGGGAGATACGCCATAGAGCATAATGGGAACTCCTATTTTACATAGTGGGTAAGTGGAGATAACTTCTTTAAAGATGTTGCGTGATCAGAGATCTACATAAACTGAAAAAAAAAAAAAAAAAAGACGGGCAGATATTAGAGGGAAGAGTATTTCAAGTAGAGGGAACTGAAAATGCAAAAGCCTTAAGACAGAAAATGTGTTTTTCTTGGGAACAGCCAGAAGGCCCATGAGGCAACGAACTTAAAGCAGATGGGGAGGCCATGAGGGAAACACCACAATATAGGACTTTGGGTGTGTAAGTTAATGTATAAAGGTAATTAATAGCAATCCTGACCTAGATAATAAATTTGATTATACAGACTAGCTAAATAGAAAAAGCCTTGGAATGCAACCTGCTTTTTAAAAAGACACCATAAATATGGTATTCTTTGTTATGTGGTTCAAAACTGAAAGATTTGAGAGGATGTAGTTTATAATTCAATACAAGATTTGTTTGCTACTCCTAGTCTTTGCTTGCAGAAACTTGTTAAATGAAATAATAATGAAATGCAAGAGACCCAGGGGGAAAAATATGGTGATATAGTGATGCAGCATTGGGTTCTCTGGAAGCAGGTGCTGAGATGGAGTTTGGGGTGCAAGGACCAACATTTGTGAAAAGAGGGAGGAACTAGGATTGGACAGAGGAGAATGTCAAACTGTGATACAGGCCGGACAAATGGGAGCAGTGGAGCCTGTATTGCCTGGTAGAGTTGCCTCACATTGGGTGAAAATGGCCCTGGATCAGCCTTTACGTCTCCATTTTGCTCTCTCACTGATACAGACTGTCTTGGGGAAGGGTGTGCCTTGAGTAGGGTGGATCTCTGCAATTCTGGTGGACACTGAAGGAGCTGAGAGCTGCTGCCTATTTACTAACTGCTCTGCAGTTGGGCAGCAATTCTTACCTTGGTTGGGGTATCTGGGAACTGCATTTCTGGTGCAGTTAGACTCGTTAATATGAATATAAATATCAACATTGAATAATGTCTATTGATAGTATTTGTAAAACTGACGTTAGTGTACATAACTGGTATTGTTTCTTTACTTTCATTGAGGAAGTTAAAGGGGATGTGTCTCCTTTTTAGAGAAATGAGAAAACTTACTAACTTCTTAAAAAAAAAAACCAATTTCATATCCTCCTATGAGTTTTAGATGCCTCAATCATTGCAAATGGAAGGTGATATAAAATAATTATAAGGACTATTGAGAGAATTTTCCACTAGCCTTCTCTCGCTCCTCCAGATCCAGCAAATCACTTCACTTATGCAGTCCTGGGAATAATCCAGTTTTGCACCATAATATGAAAGCTTCAAAATGAATAGCTGAGGCCCCAACAAAGAGGAGAGTGAGCCTTTAAAGAAAACATGGAAGAGAGATTCAAGGCAGACCACTCATGGGCTACATACGTAACATGAATGCATTTGAGGTGGGTGTCGTTCTAATTTCAATTTAGAAAAGAAATGGTATGGAACTGAATGTTTCTGCCATCCCCAACCCCAACACTGGCAAATTCACATATGAAAATCCTAAACCTCTAGTGTGGTATTTGGGGGTGAAGCCTTTGGAGATAATTGGCTTTAGATGAGGTCATGAAGGTAGAATCCTCATGGTAGGATGAGTGCTCTTATAAGAGGGAGGGACCAGACCCTCTCCCACTGACTCCTCAAGCCCACAAAGAAATCACATGAGCACACAGATGGTAGCACCTACAAACCAGGAATCAGGCCCTCACCAGACACTGAATCTATTGGCACCTTGATCTTAGACTTCTCAGATTCCAGAACTGTGAGAAATAAATGTTGTTTATGCTACCCAGCCCTGTAATATTTGTCATAGCAGCCCAAACTGAGTAAGGCAAGAAAGTATAATGTCATTTATTCAAGTAGATTCTCAACTCGTAAGAGATAAAGCTCTAAATCAGGATATTATCTACCTCAACACAAAGCCCACACATAACTGCCTTCTCTTAACTATCTGGTCTTATACACTGTGGTATAAAGTGCATAAATATTTGGGTAAGAATGTTAAAGGGAGATGTTGAAAAATTTTAGCAGGCAAGTATCATGATCAGATTTGCATTAACTGATACCAAATGAAAAAAAGAATAAAACTAAAATTATTCAAATAATGTTTACAATAGTTTAAGACGAATAACCAAAAGTTCCTGAAAATGAGGATCACACTTAATACATACTTTTCCTCATTTTCCACCCTTCACCCCCTTATCTTCATACTTATTAGATGGAGTCAATGCCATGTATTTGTTGTAGGGAACAACTGTAAAAGGGGGAGAGTAGGGCAGTAGAGTGGCAGTAAAGTGAGCAGGCAATTCTAAGTAAGGACAGAAAACAAAGTGCATATGTCTTTAGACGACAGAAATAGATGTTCCTGAGGAAAGAGCAGAAGGCAGGCATAAAGACAGATGGCTTCTTGTGGCTTGCCGTGATCGTATAGTGGTTAGTACTCTGCGTTGTGGCCGCAGCAACCTCGGTTCGAATCCGAGTCACGGCAGGATGGAGTCTTACATCTGTGTACCTTGTATCTTTTCTCAGCATCGCAATAGAGACCGTCCGTGTAAAACCCACGTGAAATTAAAGGGACTTCTATCTAATCCGGACCAAAAAACACAAATGTTCATCCTGCTGTCACCCGCCAGCCAAACAGAAAGTGTACTTTTTGTTTTTCTTTTTTCTCCAGTTCTTCTCTTCCCAACCATACTCAAGTGTAACACTCCTGTTGGCATTGGCTGGAAGTCCCAAAGAAGGAATTGAAGAAATAATAAAACTAGAAAAAAATTTCCTTTTAAACACAATGAAAAGACTATTCAAAAGCAGATCCAGGTTTACGGTGGTAATCTTTTCCAGCACACAAAGGAATGATTGTGAATCACGCATTTCTAAGTGTGGTGCCTGGGCCATTGCTGAGAAACTGTAAACTGATAATCTGGAGAAAATTCGTGGCTCAGAAGAATAGCCACCATCTCTAGGCCCTTCAGTTTGAGTGAGTTAGAAAGGGCCAAGTGCACTAGGTAAGGTGGGAGTGGCTGAAGAGTTGATCTGAGATGGGGAGGTGGCTGGAAAGCAGAAGCAGTAGTTACTACGTGGGTACCACAGTGAGATGACAAGGGAGAAGCAAATCCCCAGAGGAACTTAGGTGAGTTCACTTCTCATACCACAGCACTCTGAGAACACATAAATAGTACCTCATCTCCCCTGGGCCTTGTAAATTTTAAGTGCTTGAAAAATACTGTCTTCTGTCTTCTTATTTTTAGCAGCTTATTAGAAGTTTCAGAATGCAGATATCTGCTTCAGTTTTCTAAAGCCTTCTCTTCTTAGGGCTGAAATAACCCATTTCTTCCCCAACTGTCCAACTGACATGGATTCCGAAACTCATACCAACAAAGCTTTGGGGATATTGTAACTGCAGCTGAAATGTCTTATAATTTGGATGCCATCCCTCCAGCAGCCCAGGCTTGAAGCTGCTTCCCAGTAGTCTAACAGCATTCACAGTGGGCCATCCATATTTGCTGCAATCACATCTACTTCAATTTTCTTTTGTGTATGTTATTTCTACTGAATTTTACAAGGATGAGTTCAAGGACCAAGTATGTATTGACCCAGAAGGACCAGCTCCTGTCAGGTTTTTTTTTTTCCCACCAGTGAACAAGGAAACTCAGATTTAGAACAGGAGACAACATCTTGATCTTGCAATTCTCTAGAACATACTTTTGCTGGCTCTTACTGGCCTGAGTAGCAAAAATTCATGGACTATGGCCCAGAGGCTACCTCTTCATAAGTGCATTAGGTCCTAAATCTAGCACAGAACTAACAAATTAGCAGAATTAATCTATCCAGGTGAGTGATGGGATAAAGACCTATACTTCATGATTTGCTCAAAAAGTAGAGAGCTTGCTTGGCATGCTCCATATGATACCCGGTAGCAACATGTGTTTCTATTAGATATATCAGGTTCTGAGGTTTGCAATTATATTGTGTAGCTTTAAGTGAAATCACTAGTAAATCTGGGATAAACTGAGCAGGGGAATTATGAGATTAGACATTTGCATTTTCCAGATTTCCTTTTATGAATTCTTGACTATTGGTCTGGGAGCATCCTCCACCACCTGCCAATCACATTTGCAGAGAGAAAACTGCCCTCCTCTATCTATGGCCCCCATGGTCTATTTAAATTTCTCGATGGAAACTAATGAGAGTTACCACTTTCTATAATTGTTCTCAAGATTTAAGGACATCAATATGCGTGATGGCGTTAGCTCAGTGAGGTACAAACCAAAAACATGATAAAATAAGCTGTTGTTGTTGTTAAATAGCATTGCTACTTAAGTGGAAGAAGGCCTTTGTGCGGTAATGTAAATACTGATGCCAAATTCAGCATCTGTTTAAATTTACTGTAGTCCTCTGCTATTTTGATGGTAATAACCTAATTCCAACTATGTCAGGAAGTGTTTTGTCTGTCTTCAAAATTAAGGTTTATTCAGCTTGGCTATTTATAAAGCCAATGTCTGCCAAAATGTTTGTCATGATAGGCCATAAATTTGGGGAAGGGGCAGGGGTCTTGGACAGAGGTAGATCATAGGAAGAATGGCCACAAAAGTTAAGAAATCAGGGAAGGAAAAAATATGTATACACCAAAGAAACCTAATATCGGCAGAAATCCAGAAGAAGAATAGGCTGGGTTTGGGGGTGTTACTTTCTCTCCAGTGTGCAGCAGTCTGCCTGTGTCCATATGCCTCCTTCAGCACCTCCTTTATGTTAAAATGGCTGCTCATATTAACTGAAGGACAAACAAAGCTTTTTCTTTCAGGCTTTAGCAAGACTTATGAAAGTACTTTCTTGCCAGTGAGAAGCAGAAGTCAGGGAATAGTTAGACCTCATAAAGAACTTCAGTCAAGAAAGTTGAAAAACTAACACATCCTGGCCTTGTGATGAACTAAGTAGTGTGTGGAAGCTCATAGCTCACAGCTCACAGCTCACATCAAGGTAAATGAGAGGCAACTCCACTCTTGGTTAATGAATAAAGTTAACCTCAACCACAATAGGTTTCCTAAGGCGTTCTTATTGCTGAGTGCCCCTCAGCCTTCTTGGTCTCTTCTCAAAGTGTGAAGATGGGGAAGACAGATTCCTATGGACAGGCTGGAAAAGGAGAGGTACAAAAGCAAACTCTGAGTGGAACAGCTAAAAGTAATTCCAATGAGAAGAGAGAGAAATAGTGATTAATGTTGATTCTGCCCCACGACACTTGTTAGACCCTTTGCTGAGAAAACATTTTAGCAATTCTTCTCCACTGCATTCACTGAAATGTTGAAAAACTTTGCTTTTCACATTCCAGCCTGTAATCCACCTACAATTAATTTGTATGTATATTTCAAAGTATGGATTTTTTTCTAATATGTACAGTTGAGTCAGCAATACTGAATGAATAGGCCATATCTCCCTTCTGATCTGCCCCACCCACCTATGTCAGACATGATGTTTCATTATTTACTTTGGACTATATTGTGCTATCCATTCTGTTCCACTGGTTTATTTATCTCTGTAAAAACACCTTATATATTAATTACTGTCTTTTGAAATCTGACATTTCGAAGAGAAAGCACCTCTACCATCCTTCTCTTTTAAAATAATTTAGCTTGCCAAATCTTTCTAGTTCTTCCAAGTATTATAATCTGTTGGAATTTTGATTGAAACCTCATTATATATGTGTGTGTGTATCTCTGTGATTTTAAAGAAACTTTATATTATTATTTTACAAAGCTTTCACTTTCATTAATATGGTACATCACTGCATTTATTTAAGTAGTTTTTTATATCTTTCCATAATATTGTATAATTCTCCCTGTGTAAGTACTGTACACAATTTGTCAGATTATTCTTAAGTATAAATTTAAAACCTTGTTTTTTGTGTGTTTCTGAGTTAAAATTGTGAAGCATATCCAAAAAATATGTTCAACTCATTTATTGATTTTAAACACTTACAGGTTCTCCAGTTTTTTCCTGTAGATATATCATCTGCAACTAATGATTACTTACTTACTCCTTTTCACACCTTGTACGTATTTTCTAAGTTTAAAATGTTTATTTATTTAAAATAATTTAAAATATTTATTTGTATCTAACAATACAAACTATTATTACTCCTCCCATATGGAATGATTAATCTTTTTATTTGCACAATTTTCAATAGGTCTTATTTCAACCCCAAATCCATCTACCAGTTATTTAAATCTTTTTTTCCCTCCATCTCTTTTTTTTTTTTTTTTGCTTGATATTCCAGGATATTATCACACTTTATGACCTACTTAGTGAATTTTTCACTTCTGATAATATATTTTTATTTTACAAAAGTCCTTTTCCTTGTGTGAATACAGTTGTCTTTATTTCAGTATTCAATTTTGTCTCCCATCTCTCTGAGTATATTAACATTGATTTATTCTTAGCATTGTTCTACCTATGTCTTTGTCTACCAAGTTGCTTTTTGTTTCTGTTTTTGTTACATTTAATATAGTCTTCAGATATATAATGATTCTGGCTTTTCTATTCACGGTTAAGAACAGGATATGGGAAAGTTCACTGGAAGCTCTGACCCTTTGGATGGCGCTTGCTTATTTTGAGTGGAAGTGGGATCCAAGAGGGTTGGGAAGGCTCACTGTAAGGTCAAGGTTTTCATAGATGTCTCTTGTCTTTAGTATGGAATTACAGCCATCTAATAAGGCAAATGCTTCTTAGGCTAGAGACCTCTGTTTTATCCTTTTAGGAGCATAAACTTGGAGTCTTCTTGCTGAGAACTTCCAGGTAGGAGCTGGGAGAGCTCGACTCTCTAGGAGAGAGAACCTGGGTCCTCTGAAGGATTGAGAAACTGCTGGAGCAGCCAATCTTTGTTCGGACCTGCCCGCACATTTCTTTGGCACTGTTCCCAGTTTGAGGCCCAGGCCACACTAGTCTGACCTCCACCCAGTTTTACAATTTTAGGAATTCCTATTGGTTAGGATCTCTCACTCTTGAGGTGAGAAAATGTTTAGTGTCCCCAGCACTCAGGCTTCATTGAAAAATCTGTTCCTTCCTGACTTTTGTGGTGACTAGAGGTAACAGAAATAATAAAATTATTTTTTTGTGCCAATCTGATGTTCTACTGGCCACAGAGCTAAGCAGTTTATTAAAGTGGATATCCCAAAGGAAAGCTGGGGGAGAATCAGCAATTCTGTTTCTCAAATAGCACACTCAGAAGCCTAAACTACAAAAACGAAAATGAAAAACCCGCTCTGTTAGCCTTAAAGGGAGGGCAAAAAAGAAAGGTCCTGAGGGACTGGTTCCACTGGGGCTCGAACCCAGGACCTTCTGCGTGTAAAGCAGACGTGCTAACCACTACACTATGGAACCTCTTGGGGGGGTGACTTGTTTTATGTCTCCAGATACAAAAGATTTTGGACAAATACATCAGAAAATATTCAATTCAAAGATAGATGAGTTTGAACATAGGAAATTGTGGGTGCTTAACTACATTTCTAGTGCATCTCACTTGCACAGAAGCTTGAAATATCCTCAAATTGTGTCATCTGTGTCTATCTAAAACCATATTCTTGATTTGTGCCTCTTTGAACACTTCTAGACTAATCTATATTTTCCCATTCACCCTGGGAGTATTTATTTCCAGCGTAGGTGCCAAGCATTTGCCAAGGTGCTGGGGATAGAGCAGTGCAACAGTTAAAACCCCTGCGTGTATGCACCTTATGCTGCAGTTCCTAGCAAATAACAGGTGCTGAATAAATGTATCTTTATTTCAAGGGAATTACAAGCTAATTAGCAGCACTCTCATGACTTCCCTGTTTTTGCAACTGGGTTAGAGTTAGACAGTTAGGGACTGCTCACTAAGCTAAACTTAGAAATTTGTGCATTAATTAAGATGGGAGGTGAATGAATGTTTTCAATTGTAGGAGTTCAGAGCATTTTGGCCACCCCAAAATATGCCACTCTGGTATATTGATTATATTAAGTTAAAAGCAGTTGAGAAACAGCAGGTACTGTTATAGGAGAGAGAAAAATAATCAAATAGCCCAAGTGCAAAACAAAAACTCATAGGTTTTCTAGAACAAATGTAAGAGGTTTCCAGTTCTTATTGAAAAGAACAAATTAGAAAATAAGGCCGTGCTCCAGAGGCAAGGACAGAACCCATACAGACATACAACTTATAAACTTTAAATTCAAAAACTTTCCCACTCACTAATCTCAGCAACATAGAATTCTTGTTCTCATATCTTTTCTTATAAGAAACCAAAAAATATTTGCTTACAGTTTGGGGAGTCTAGGATTGACTTCATAGGTCCATGAAACATTGGCCCAGACTTAGAAGAACAGAAGCAAAAAACAAATCTTTAGGACGTTCTTTGAAGGGAAATTAATAAAATGTAATTCAAACAATTACTTTCATATAATTTACTATTTACATGCTATGACTTGTGCTGGGTTTTAGAACTCCCTTGACCTGCAGACACATTTGCTATCAGGAAAAGCACATCATTTTATTAAATTCAAATTTTATGAAAATGTGAGGTGGCTAAGATAAAGGAAATGTAGGATGCTACATGAGAACCCATATATCCTGGAGACTGTCACTAAACCGAAACTTCAAGCACTAGAAGACACAACCCCAGTGGACTATAATATAAAAACCCAGCACACTTCTCTAGATATCTAGATGGATTATGCTTCAAATGTAAAAAAGAAAATCTACACCTTTTTAGAACATTTTAGACCTATTTTTTTTAAAAGGAAAATCCTTAACAAAATCAAGGATTTGTCATTAAGTTCCCCCATTGTCAAAGTCAATAGACAGGGAACATAACAGCAGAAAATATTGCAAGGTCTAAAATTCACAATAGACTAATGACTACAAAATACAATGTACCCCAGGTTCATTGACATGAAAAAGGCATCAACCTCTATAAGAACATGGACAAATAGGAAGAAGCACATAAAATGCGATTAAAATGACTAACAAACATATAGACAGATGCTCAAAATCTTTAGAAAACGTAAACATAAATTTAAAAACACAATGATGAGATTTATCACTGTACATATAAGATTACAAAGTAGAAAGCTGGATGTTAAGCATGGGCAAGGATAAAGGGACGTGCAGTGCTGGTGGGACTGTAGACTGACTGGAAAATAAACCAGGATTAATTAGTGTGTGTGTATATATATATATACACCAATGATACCTTACACAAGTACATAAAGGGGGATAGATGAGGAAGTGGTGTTATAGGGAGTGGGGGGACAGTGAAGGCAACCTGTGAGTCCGTCACTGGGACAGAAAATAGTAAATACAATGCCCTTCATGGGATTTTACATAGCAATTAGAAGCAATGATTTAAGTGTACACAGGGCAACCTTGATGGATCTGAAAGTCACAATGTTTTTTAAAAGGAGTAAGAATATAGTACATCATTTATATAAATTTATAACATATACGCACAGAACAAAAATGTCAACTCTGCCCAAATAAATATAATCAAAATGAAACAATAAACAAATTAGGAAAGTTAGACAACCTACGGAATGGGAGAAAATTTTTGCAAGTGAAACCGACAAAGGCTTGATCTCCAGAATATATAAGCAGCTCATACGACTCAATAAGAAAAAAATAAACAACCCAATCCAAAAATGGGCAGAAGACCTAAACAAGCAATTCTCCAAGGAAGACATACAAATGATCAAAAAGCACATGAAAAAATGCTCAGTATCACTAATTATCAGAGAAATGCAAATCAAAACTACAGTGAGGTATCACCTCACACCAGTTAGAATGGCCGTCACTCAAAAATTCACAAATGACAAATGCTGGAGAGGCTGTGGAGAAAGGGGAACCCTCCTACACTGCTGGTGGGAATGCAGTTTGGTGCAGCCACTGTGGAAAACAGTGTGAAGATTCCTCAAAAGACTAGGAATAGACTTATCATATGACCCAGGAATCCCACTCCTGGGCTTGTATCCAGAAGGAACCCCACTTCAGGATGACACCTGCACCCCAATGTTCATAGCAGCACTATTTACAATAGCCAAAACATGGAAACAGCCTAAATGTCCATCAACAGGTGACTGGATAAAGAAGAGGTGGTATATTTATACAATGGAATACTACTCAGCCATAAAAACCAACAATATAATGCCATTTGCAGCAACATGGATGCTCCTGGAGAATGTCATTCTAAGTGAAGTAAGCCAGAAAGAGAAAGAAAAATACCATATGAGATCGCTCATATGTGGAATCTAAAAAACAAAAACAAAAACAAACAAACAAAAACAAAGTGTAAATACAGGACAGAAATAGACTCATAGACAGAGAATACAGACTTGTGGTTGCCAGAGGGGTGGAGGGTGGGAAGGGATAGACTGGGATTTCAAAATTGTAGAATAGATAAACAAGATTACACTGTATAGCACAGGGAAATATACACAAAATGTTATGATAACTCACAGAGAAAAAAATGTGACAATGAGTGTGTATATGTCCATGAATGACTGAAAAATTGTTCTGAACACTGGAATTTGACACAACATTGTAAAATGATTATAAATCAACAAAAAATGTTAAAAAAATAAAAAAATAAAATCAATTCATAAGCTCTTAAAAAAACAAATTAGAAAAGTTGTTTATGCAAGGAGAGAAATGGCGAGAGGACATAGGGACAAAGGGAATAAATGAATCTTGAAATATTGTAAAGCAGGGCAAGTAGATTAGGTATAGGTTAGACTGGCAAGGAAGAACTAGGGGGAGGGGCGGGTTGTGGGGGGAAGATCTATGAAGATAAGAATCAAGTCAGTTTTAACGCAGCAGTGCAATGAGAGAATCTCCTGTGCATCAGTGTGTCCTCATCTTTGCTTGCTTTCTTGTGCCAGGTTAAACAAAATAGAAGGAAACACAATAGTCTTGCTCATATGCAGTGAATTAGCTCAGAAAGTAGCACCGTGGGCTCTGTAACCTTCCGGTAGTGAAACTGATTCTTACATTTCTCATTGTCTCGGGAAGGTGGGAGGTGGGGCAAATTGTTAAAACGTGCTTTATTTACCCTATTCTAGAATACAAATCCTATAGGTGAAAAAAATTTTGTTTTGTTCGCTATTCTACCTCCAATACCTAGAAGAGTAGCTGAAATACAGTAGTGACATATTTGTGGACAAAATGAATTAACCGAGAAACAAATTTAAAATATGTTGCAATATCCAATATTTTCTCTAGAGGGCAACAGTCGCCATGAAATAGAATTTTTCCTCTAATTTACAATCATTTTTAAAACCTTGCTTTGAAGAATTTTTATTTTTTAATGTTGACGTTTCTGCTTTAGTATGAGTTCAGAAACACAAATGTGCTCTCTTTGTTACAAAATCAAATAATTTCTGGCAAGTTACTACATTTCACAGAAAAAGTTACAAATATGAAATAATTGAGTCTTTGCTGGAGAAGGGGCCCTGTGGCTTAGCTGGTCAAAGCGCCTGTCTAGTAAACAGGAGATCCTGGGTTCGAATCCCAGCGGGGCCTTCCTTATTTATTCGGCTTTTGTATCTCAACAGTGTAGTTGCCGTTATGTATGTTCAAGATGTGCGGAGGAATTTATTACACTGATAAAGCCAGTGTTGAATCGTGGAGAGTCTTTTGCGGGATAATTACACCATAATACAAGGTGTTGCGATGAATAAGGTTTCGGTAGTTATTAGAAAGCAATGGGTTTGCTGATGATGAGTATATTAATTGAGCAAAAATTATCTTGCAGTACCTGACAGAGTGCTAACATTTCAAATTCTGTCTTGGAAGTTCAGTCTTGGATCTTTTAATCTGTGACAGCCAACATTTTCAGCTAAAAGATGGAGTATGGTTGCCAGCGTCAGGCAAATAATTAATAAGCCATGACCCTTAACTTGGAATCAGACTCATTTTTATTTTTGAGACTAAGGAAGATAGCACTGTTAACTTTAGACTCATTTTGGTTTTGTGCAACCCTAAGAACTGTATTTGTACATCCAAAGAACCTACTGAAAGGGTAGGAAAATTGGAGCTTAATGACATTTTGAGGAAATAAATCAAAAGCAGATTATCACTTCCTTGAATCTTAAATGACATGGTAGTTCATTAGCTAAAATATACACTGTGTAGCCCTGGCCTACATATTGGGCTTTTCCCTTTTATTAAAGAGATTTCAAAGATTATGATGGGAGTGCCATCAAAGTCTTTGTCTTTTCACTTTGTTAGAACTAGTCCTGTATTATGCATGAAATCCTGTTTATACTTCACAGTAAAACCGCCCTTTGTTTATTTATCGCAGTTCTTCCCCATCTACTTCCAAAGGAATGTGAACAAAAGAGGTGGTCAGCTGACTTTGCCACCCAAAAATACACCACTTTGGCATACAGATTATTGTGAGCTGAAGACAAATGAGAAGAAGCAGATACAAGAAAAGTTCTCTGCCTTCTGCCTATTTGCCAAAAAGCAGGACATACATTTACTAAAGGGGCCACCTCCCTCTCCTCTCTAAAGAAGGACAAAGATTAATCCCCTGAGACTACTGTAGACCCTCTCAGCCTGGAATCTAAATAACAAAGTTTGCTAACTAGCCTTTGTCTCCTCTCTTAGAAGCCTAAAACTGCTTCCCTTTGTCCTGTCATTTCCCCACAAGTTTATTGTTCTTTTTGGAAGATGCAGTATAAACCAGAATTCTCAGTCACCACTGAGAGTTACTTATTTTTCCCCGGATAGTCCCTACGTGAGGTATACAAGTTAAGAAACTTCTGTTTGTTTGTTTCTTGTTTATCCGTCTTTTGTTACAGGGGTCTCAGCTAAGAACTCAAAAGGGTAGAGGGGAAATTATTTTTCCTCCCCTACAGACACAGCCTCACATAACTTTAATACTGCAATGTTCTCTTCTTGTAAACTAAATCCATTGAAGACTGAAAATACCCTTAGACCTGTGTATTACATATTAAAGTGTTATTCCTGCCCTGTACTTACCAAAAGCTCAGTCAGAGAGGGACAATATGTCCTCGAATACATATCAGTAAGTGGTCCCAAACAATCCTTGTCTGAAATGCAAATCAAGAGCCAAATTCTGACTATGTAACACCCGTCAATTACTTCAAACAGCCTATACATTGAAGGAAGTCTTCCTCCACTATTAGTATATACCCAGGTTGTCTTCACAGTCTGGTTGAAAGATATAAAGTACACAGAATGGGAAATTCCTAGAGATAACAGTGCCCACTGTCCATAATAGGTTTCTGGTCTGATGTTAAACAACAGCAGTAGAGTATAATGAGTCATAATTTCAGTTCTTTTCTAAAATGTTAACTCGGTTACAACTTTACTTCCCTAATTTTAATCTGGCATTTTCTAGGCCACTGGCTTTCAGCTGAGGGTTTACATTACTTATCTCTGAAGTCTTATTAATATATAAACGTGTAGGACCTGCTCCAGAGTTACTGAATCTCTCTGCTTGATATTGTTGATATATTGTTGATATATTCTTATATGATTGGGGTATTCATAGCATGTTATGTCTCAGGATTATTATACATTAAGTATCAAGATATTTTTTCTCTGTAAAACATGTTCATTCACTTTTATAAGCTAGATGCAATATTTACTATCTTCTTTGAAAATATGGTTGATTGGCATGTCTATAGCCATTTTATCTAAAATTTATTTTGGAATGACTTTGTTATTTCTTGTTATTCTTGTTCCAAAATTCCTTGTTAGTGGCATTATTCTTGTTATAAACTCTCATCAGATCTTTTGCTTTTGAAAATTATAAGTAATAAGTTCATCACAGCCATTTAAAATCTTTTGTCATTCATACATAGTTATTTTATTTTACTCTGATGCTGCCCTGAAAGCATTTGCAGTCAGCTACATGCCAAAGTGTTTCATCTTCGACAAGGAAGGACTGCAAAGCATCATAGGAAAAAGACAACCGTGCCAGGTACTTGGGGTATGGGCCCCTGACAGCATGGCTTATACAACTTTGACCATTCTACTGAGTCAGAATTTCCAGAATTCTGATCAAGAAGCACATGGGTTCATTAGACTCTGTTAGGGAAATAAAACAATCCCGCCATAAAAAATACCCTTCCATATCAATAGAAGAAAGAGAGAAAATACATTTTATTGAGTAAGAATTAACAGATTTACAGGTATATAAGATAGCACAAAGGTGATGACAAAATGAGGACAAAATTTCTCTCCTTTTATACAGCAAAGCTTAAGAAAGAACATCAATTTCTCTTTTCCCCTTGAGAAGAAAGGGGCTGCATCTCATGACAGTCTCCTGTATGTCTCATGAGAGCCTCTGAGCAAATTCTAATTTAAATCCTTAAATGGAAAGGAAACATTTGTAAATATCTTATTGTCTAATAATATGCTCATTTTTAAAAAACTATCTTTGAACTCACGTAAACATAACTTCCTTTTTTCAACTCTGTGCTTTGGAGCCCCTACTTTAGGTCTCTTTGAAATATCCTATGATTCTACTCACATTACAACAGAAAAATAAAGGTGACATTTTCCACCCTCTCTCTAGTCCCACTTGTACACTTTGTTTTCAGTGGTGGGATGGATTTAAAGGTTCAGACTCAACTTCCGGCTAGGTGGACCAACTCAGTTGAAAATAAGCTCTGTTTCTATATAGTATATAATCCTAATTATGCTGGTTTGAAAGCTCAGGAAGTGCTAATAAGTTAATTTCCAACATATAAAAAGTGGAAAAAAGCAGGATGCAAAGTAGTGTGTAGAATGTGACATTTTAGTAACTGGAAAGGAAAAAGAAAATGGATGTTCATATTTACATCTATTCACATAAAGAAAATCAGGGAGAATACACAGGAAACTAGGAACACAAACTCAGGAGGTAATGCTGAGAACTGGCAGTAAGGGAGGTAGTGCTGAAAACGGAGAGATGAGGGAGGAGAGGGTGTGGGAAACTCTTCACTGTACACCCATTTTAGTTACTATGTGACTGTGTCACCTTATGCAAGATGAAAACAACAACAGTCTCACCAGGCTTACATGAAGGTGTCCCAGGGCTGGAGTCCTTACTGCAGGCTCTAGGAGAGAATTAGCTTTCAAACTCATTCAGATCGTTGGCAGGATTCAGTTTCATGCAGTTGTAGGACTGGGGTCTCCTTTCCTTGAAGGCTATCAGCCAGCAGTCCTTCTCAGTTTCTAGTGAATGTCCACATTCCATGGCTGGTGGCCTCCTTCATCTTCAAGTCAGCAACAACCTGTTGAGTTCCTCTTCAACTTCAAACCTGTAAGTATATGCTTTAATGTACAATAGAGTAGTGGTGCCCTTGAATTAAAAAAAAAAAAAAAAACTTCAAGCGTTTTCTTTGAGCCAGTCACAGTTCTTGACATGGAGGATGCAGCACTGACCAAAAGAGAGGAGGGCCCTGCCTTCTTGGATTTATTGAGCAACTGCGATGTCCCTGGAACTGTGCTTGAGACATTGTTTACCTCATTATTTAATCAATATCATTAATGTCATTTTTAATAATCCCCTACTTTTTTAAAATTGAGTTATAATAACCTCTACTTTTAAAAAGAGAAAGAGCAAAAATATGTTGGGAGTCTGAGGGAGAATGCAAGGGTCGAGGAGAGAAACAGGAGGAAGCTCTTGCTGGACACACAGAGAACCAGGGGCCAGACTTCAAGAAAAGGACAGGACAGAGAGAATGAAGCACTTAGACTGAGAGCTGCCCCAGAGGCTCTTGCCCTCCTATCCCCTACTGTTCACCTTGTTTTTGTCATTCTAATCTTAAATCCAACGCTTTTATGATAAAAGTCCAAAAAAATTTAGACGAGTTGTAAATGGCTTGCTAAGTGGCAGCACCAAGGTAATAGTCAAAAATAACCCAAAGGCTGACCATTGCTCAGTTTTGCCGCGGAGCATTCGCAGTTGCAGACATGAGGCTTGGACAGAGGCAAAGCCACGACGAGCCTGAGATACTCCCACATTTGAGAAAAAGAAAAACCAAAATGCCTGTCTACCATAGCAGGAATCGAACCAGAGACCTTAATATAAAAACAATACCCTAACCAGCTGAGCAACTTGCCATAACCAAGGACAAGATTTTTTTCTTTTGGAAATAAAAACTGTATCAAAACATTATTACCTCAAGTCTTCTCCAGAATGATGCAAGAAATTCTCTAATTTTTCCTATTGCCCCTTCCCTAAATACAGCCGCCTTATCTCATTGAGTTTTCTTTAAAAGCTCTCAATCCTGACTCTGATACATTATTTATATTTTAAATAAAAAAACACTTTCAGTGGTGGTGATCTTGGGAGTGTCCGTTATTGGACATAAGGCAGCAGTTCCTACATGTGATGTGGTCAATTTACATGAAGAAGGGAAAAAAAAACGGAAAAAGCATCTTTCAAGTGGCCCGTACGGGGATCGAACCCGCGACCTTGGCGTTATTAGCACCACGCTCTAACCAACTGAGCTAACCGGCCACCCCGTGGGAAATTGCTTTTACTAATACTTTTTAAAGTCATATCTAATTAAAGTTGGCAGCTATTTTCTTTGCAAAAGGTTAGAGAGAGATTCTTTTTTCTGTCAAAAAAGGAAAAGAGAAATCCCAGCTGCCAGGATAGATAAACCTTGCTTCTCCCCGAGAAACCTCAATCTTTGTCAAACCGACCGACGAAGACTCACGTGAAAGTCCGGACCAACTACTCCTAGAAGGCCCGGGGCAAACGCGAAACTGCTACAAGCCTGAGATGGCGGCAGGCGGATCACGGAACTGACCACCCAGCGCCCGCAATGCAGGGCCCGGAGGACTCGGCTTCTGCACGCAGAGTGCGGATTCCCCGCTCCTGGAGATCATTTCGGTCAGGTCACTTGTTCCCAGAGGCTTCTAGCCGCTTGATTTCAGGGTGGTTCCGAGGTCACCTTTACGCTAAATCCGTAGCTGCGCGCCCGGAGCGGAAAAAGACTTGGACCTGAAGCTGCAGTGCTGGTTATAGGACACTTGGTGGCGCCCGAGTGCGATGCTGCAGTCAGCCGGGGGGCAAAAAGACCTCGAGAGCCTCTAACCCCTCCCCCTCCTCCTCCCCCAAGAACCAAGATACCGCCGCTCTCCCCTCCCAAATCGATGAAAAGGGAAGTCGAAACCGGAAGAGTCAGGAGTCAGGGCCGTGATCCGGACCAGGGAGAAACACCAGAATCTGAGAGGAGTAGGGGAACTGAAGTCAAGGTCGGGCAACTCCAAGGAAAGAGTCGGGAAACCTTTGCCCTTTTGAGCCTGGCCTGATCCACCTGCAAGAGGGTGTCAACTCTGGCAGGGACCAGTAGAGCAGCAATTCTTTTCCCTGCTGGACCCTATAACCCTCCTTTTTTTTTTTTTTCTACTTTTCTATTCTTTGTTGCATCTGAAGTTAGTTGGCTCGTTTTATAGATATATATTCTATCGAGTAAGATTTGAAAGTTTTCTGTGAAAAGAGCTATTTCTTTTAATGAGACAGGTTAACTATTCATTTACTTATTTTACATTATGCAGCTTATAAACTTTGTTTTTAATTGTTTAAAAAGCTGTACGATCATACTTCTTACCTTTAGTACATTTCTTTAACTTTGTATAAGCATTCACCATATGAACTAGTAGTTGTCCTCATTTTCTTTGTCCTTCAGTAAAAATTTGGGGGAAGATGAATGGAAAAACCAATTTTTTACATTCTTATTTGTTTTTTACTACAGTACTTGATCTCTTCAGTCTTTTCTCCTCCTTCTGTGATTTATTGCAACTCTTCCAGATTTCCTAACCCTGCGAGATCTCTCTCGATTAACAGCCAGGATGTCAGCTGTTTGGGTGGCTGCGCATTCTCTTTGCTCTCCTGTCGTCCCCACGCTGTTAGTTTGGGAGATTACTCTCCATCCAGTAAGACTTGGAGAGCTTTTTCTCAGTTCCTCAGGCCTGGCTGTTGGCAGCTAAAATACAAAGTTTCTTGTATTGGTTGCTTTTTATTTTCCTGCCATGTTCCCTAACTTCAGCCGACTTCGCAGTTGGGTGTGTCTCGGTGGGTTTTTGTCTCCACTTTCTGGCTTTCCCCTGGCCCCTCTTTGGCATACTCTCCCCAGCAGAGACACTGGAATTGGTTTTGTCTACTTGGAATTCTGTTTGGGTCAAGCAAGCCCACAGGCAAATCTTAAAAATCTCTTAGTTTCTTCCCATTTCTCCTAATCTGGTCTTTGTGGGTTTTTCCTCCTCTGCCCTTCTGTCCATATGCCAGGGATATGCACCAGCCTCTTTTCTTCTATGAAGGCCTCTTGTGGAATTTAGTTCACTTTGATTCCTTTGTATCCTCATCTCCCTAATGGGTTCAGAAAATCTACTCCTCTTAAACTTACAGTTTGCTTTAGTTAGTAGGTTGAGAGGGACACATTCTTGCAACTTCCTACAACACCAAAAATGGAACTCAGTGCTTTGTATTTTTAAAATATTTCCAGATTTCTGTGCCAAAACTGCTTTTGTCATTCCTTGAAACTATTTACTTTGAAATATATAGCAATAGCCTAGCATCTCTCAATAAGGAAACTAACCATTTGAGGACCTACTTTTGCCAGGTGCTTTGCATGTTGTTTCAGGTCATCCTTATATCACATGTTATTTATTTCAATTGATATTCTAAAATAGCCAGTTTTGTTCTTATGTTGAAGTCAGAAGTGAGATAGAATATCTACATGACACCATGGAAACTTTAAGAACTGAAATGGCTGAGCACCTGCAGGTGCATTTCCAGATTTTACTTCGACTTCCAGGTGAGACCGCTTGGAACTTGCAGGGCAAAAGAATGTCACATGGAATTTGGATATATTTCAGAAAGTTATCTCTAATATTTGTCCACTGATTTGACAGATGTTTATTGAGAACTTATCATGATCCAGTCTAGTCTTCACTATCAACATAATGGTCCCAAAGTCACACTTGGTCCTTTCCTCACCCTCCCAGAGATTAAAATCCAATACCACCCATGACTTTTGATTAGTTGTCTAAGGGTGAAGATGGTCTTCTCCACATAGGTAGTATCTTCATTTTACCTTAAGAAAGATCTTCTTTAGTCTTTTGTGTCTGATTACTGGTATAGTTTCTATACAAATGATGAGGACAGATTAGCAACATTATTCAATGAAAGCACTAGTACTATGCATCATGGAAAGCTTCCATATATGGGCACATAACTTCCATATCTTGGCACATCTGCTAAAACAGAATATCCTGTTTGGAATCCTTACCTCTTGCTTTTTTGTAATTTGGGGGAATAATATCACCAGCAATATTGAAGATGGCTTGATAAAGCATATATTTTTAGAAGTTAAATGATGGAGAAAATTGTGAATCTTGTTGTCAGCTAGGAAATGAGGATTCTGAGGTCAGGAGATGACAGTTAGGTATTTTATTCAGAAATGCTGCTTTGGAATGATTGGTCCATATAAAAGATTGCATAAAAAATTACTTCCAGTGGGGCCTCAAAAGAGTACCTCAAATTCTGTCTTGGAAATTGTGGAGTGCAGAATTCTCATTATGTAACCCTAGTAAATTATGGAGAGCAGTGGAGTCTGAATGCAAGCATCAGAGCTTTTTTTTAAAAAAGCAAACAAACAAAAAGCCTGATATCTTTAATTCGCCCAAAAACTCTCCAGGATGCTGCCTTAGTTTTCCACTCCTGGAATTTATTCAAGAAATTGGGTTATGGAGGGGGTTTTTCCTTCATAAATAGAAAAAAAAAGGGAGAGAAATGCACTACCACAATGAATATTTCGTAAAGAGTCATGAAGTTAGGGGTAGGGGTAGGGGTAGTGTAGGGCGCTACAGGCAAAGTGTCCTCCGTTATGTAAGGGCGGGAAAAAGAGTCACAAGACGTTTCCGTAGTGTAGTGGTTATCACGTTCGCTTCACACGCGAAAGGTCCCCGGTTCGAAACCGGGCGGAAACACACTTTTTTTTTTTTTTCTAATTTCAGCAACTTCAAGTTGCTTATATTTACAAATAACAAAACTTCCAAATCGTCACACTTGCTCTTTGTTTGAAAACAGAAATTGTCCTGAGAGTCCCGCGCTGATGCGTGATTTCGCTGTTCACAAGAGGCAGCTTTTCCTCTCCCTTCTCTCCTCTGCTGGGTTCCCTCAGGGCCTTTGAGGGTCCCCGGGAAAAGTATTAGAAGAAGGGGAGAGGAAATGGTTGCTCTCTTTGGAATTTGGATTTCTACCAAAAGAGACTTCACCAGAAACCGACCCTGAGGGCCCCTTATCTTGGACCCGATCTGCAGCAGAAAAGTCTCCCAGACTCGATCAGCTTCTTCTGGGGCTCCAGGTGTGGCCTCCTTTAGAGTACTGCTGAGTTCCATAAAGAACTCTACTCACCATTCTAGAAGAGAGCTCTGGAAGAAATTTTTTCTCCTCCACTTCCTCGTTTATAGCGTTTTCTTGACCTTTTATTTAATTTTTAATAGGTAGTATCTAAAGTCTAAAGTGACATGCAGTAATCTCCCTCCTGTTCCCAGATAATTCCATCGCCTTAGTCTCCTGCCCCTCAACTGGGTACTGTTGTCATGAGCTTACTGATTATTCTTGAGAGGTTTTGTTTGTTTATTTGTTTGTTGTCAAATGCATATATAATCTAACACAAATATATCTCCAATAGTAGTATTCTATAGAGACTGATGTGAACTTTGCTTTTATTTTATATTGTATGTATGTACATAGTGATCTTTATCATTTTGTTTGAAATACACATAGCACTCCATTACGTAGTTATGCCATAATTTATCTAATTAAATAACTGTGACTAATTAGGTTTGTCTCAGTCTTACAATTAATACTGCAGAGAATAAGCTTGAACACAATATAATCTCTCATGTGTTCAAGTCTCTTTTACATTTGTGGAAATGCTGTACAAAGAGTATATGCGTTTGAAACGTTGATAGATCCTGCCAAATTGTCCTCCATAGCAGCAAGGCATGGTATATTTGTCTGTGGGGAACACAAATGAGTAGAATTGCAAGCACGCTGAACGCAACCCTTACTTCATTCTCTGCCAAGTATGAAGCAAAACCAGGCAATCCATGAAGACGGTAGAAACTTTTTGAAAATCAAGGATTATTGTGATGCTGGAATCTTGCCTTTTCTCAAAGAGGTGAGACTTCGCAGCCTGGAGCCTAGCAGAATGGGAACCAGTTGGATGAGGCTGGGAAGGAGCTGAGTGGAGAGATCTGATGAAGGGGCTTAGGGAGTGATCTCCTTTTGCATACTGTTGGAAGTAAACATGTCAAATAAACAAGAGTGGCCAGAATAGTTAGGATTATTAATCAGGGCCCTGTGCGGATGTGCTTTTCAAGGTTTAAAGAGAGCTGGGGGATTAAGCTGTGATGGCCGAGTGGTTAAGGCGTTGGACTCGAAATCCAATGGGGTTTCCCCGCGCAGGTTCAAATCCTGCTCACAGCGTATGCCAGTGCGTTCCCAAACAAGGTAACTCTCTTACTGTGGACTCCAGCTCCTCATCTTATTCCACAAGCTGAGAAACTGAGAAGGCAGCTTCTCGTAATAAAGTATTTCGGCTCTTACATTCTCTTCCAAACTGGTTGGGCTCTTGTGAATCCTTTGAGCGCAGGGGCGGTGCTTACTTCAGCCCCACTAGCTACAGTCTGTCCGCACTACGCGGGTAGTCGGAGACTTAGTGAATTCTTAAAACAGCTGCTTGTTTTGTATTGAGTGTGTTCAATCTAAACACAGCGGCAGATTCCAATGACAAAGAGAAACAGGAAATTTTGTTTTTAAAAATCTGTAATAAAATTCACCATTCTGATAATAGAAATGCAGGCAGCTTCCTTAAAGAGTTCTCCGGTATTTTAAAACAAATAAACAAAAAACGGGCTGGCGGGAACCTTATAGGTCTAGGATCATAAATATCCATTTGTTTGTGTGTGTGTGAGAGAGAGAGAGAGAGAGGGAGAGAGCGCCAGCGAGCTCCAAGGACTATTCAAAACATTGTACTGTAGAAATGAAGAAACTGGGGCAAAGGGAGATATACAACTTGGGCCAAGGCAGTAAATCTAATGGGGAAAAAACCAGAGAAAGTCTGCGGGCACTGCGGCTGCACTCGAACCCAAACTGCTGTATTTCTCTCTCTTAAAGGACCACCCTCACTTACTTTTGTATTTCCACGTGCATATTTCGCCTACATTGAGCCCTTCAATATAGCTAGCCAATTTATGTAATGATGACAGGTATACTTAAATTTTATAATTATATTAACTCTGAACTTCATAGTTCCTATATGAGTTTGGTTCTTAAAGTGTTTACCTTCACCTAATTTGGAAGAGTGGGTGCTTCAGAATGTCTTTTGCCGCATAGTCTGAAATTTTTTCCTCTGTAAAGAGTTTTGGCTCTTTGGAGAGTGAGATGGAAAACATATAATACCTCAAGAATGTGTTTTATTCTACCTTCTCTTTCACTATATCAAAACTGAAAATTAAACGGATCACTAATTATTGATGCATACACAGCATCAGTATCTAAGGACATAAGAAAAATGAAATGGCTTGATGAATGGACAAATGAGCAGTCTAAATAAATTAATAAAGCGTTCACAAGCAGTAACAATAGAAACTAGCATGCACATAAATGAAAAAATGCTAACTACAGTCATTCTATCACATGATGCTCCAAGGCAGAAAATTCTTTCATAAATATAAATATTTTAAGGAATGTACACACAAACTGACCCCTAAGATAATCAGATTTACCAGAATCCACAGATTTTCTTGTTCAACTAAATTGTCAGTACAATGAAGCAACAGTTTTCTCAATGATTCTAGTGAATAATGAATAATACAGCTCTAAAGAAGAGGGGGCCAGTGGCGCAATGGATAACGCGTCTGACTACGGATCAGAAGATTCTAGGTTCGACTCCTGGCTGGCTCGAGTTCCCCTTCCTTTTTGGGGGGTGATTCTATTACCAATTTTAACAACATAGAATTGTTTGTTTGTTTGATGAGAGGGAGGTAATTAGGTTTATTTATTTATTTATATTTGGAGGCGGTACTGGGAATTGAAACCAGGACCTCGTGCTTGGTGAACATGCGCTCTACCACTTAAGTTATACCCTCCCCCACAAAACGTAAATTCTTAGTCAATTTTGGCTGTCTATTAAGTCTGAACGGATACTCAAAGCACCTCTCTTCTGAAAAGTCCTTTTTATCTCGTTTCTTTTACTGATACTGAGAAGGGGAGTTGAAAGATCTTTGAAAACACAACTTTAAAACTTAAATACAGAATATTATTTGGCCATAAAAAAGAATGAATTTCTGATACATGCTACAACATGAGCGAGCCTTGAAAACATCATGCTAAATGAAAGAAGCTAGACACAAAAAGCCTCACCTCTAAAGACTGAGACTACGAAACTGTTTAGACTTGTAAGGAATCCTACACAAATTTAAACCTACAAGAAGAGGGCGAGGGTAAAAAGAGAAACAAGGAAATTAGCAATTTGAGGGGGGAGGTGTCTCTTGAAACAGCTGGATCTCCTTTCCAGGTGTTTCTGGGCGTGGCTTCAGACTCTTGGGGAGGAGTGGAGGAACCTGGCAAGGAAATCAAGGTGAATCTGGGAAAAGGAACACAAACACGCAAAGGAGACTTTCATTTATGGGTATTCATGTATTTATCTTATTTATTGACTCTAGACGATGTGTGCTGAAAGGGTTCTGAGAATAAAAAGAATGAACCTGCCACCACTTATCTAGACCTCGTTTGATACACTGTCTGCTGGGCTATTAGCAAATTAAAAGGGAAGCCAGGTGAGGAGGGAAGAATTGTCTTAACGATTTGGAACTTCCTGATGCAAAGGTTTCTCAAATTTTAGCAGGAGAATCGCTAGGAAGGAGCGTTAAGCCCAGGTTTCTAGACTCACCCCCACCCCGAGATTCCATATTGGTTCTAGGGTGCAGCCCATGAATTCTTAGCAAAGTGATGCTTCTGTTGCTGTTCCACCGACCATACTTTAAGTAGCACTGAACTAGAACGTTGTATTTTATTAACCACTTTTTCCAGCTGACACCAACAGGGAACTTCCCCGTTGAAGAAAAAAAAAAAAATAGAGCTTTTATATGGCGCCACTCACAACTCCAGTATTATTCCACTAGGCTTTAACCAACCGAAATACAGGCCTTTTCTACTCTCAAGATTTTTGAATTGGTTCTCTCTTTTATCAACATGTAAGTTTCATTGAATACTTTTTTCTTAATTTTTGGTGGTGGTGGTGGTGGCTTGTTTTAGAAAGAAGTCAGTTTCAACCTCCCCCTCAAACAAAAAGACTTCTGATATAATAATCAAATCACTCTTGCACCTGAAGGAGGAAACTTAGGCTTTTCCAAACATCTGCATGTTGGAAACTCCTATCTCCCCACCAAACAATCTACAGAGATTATATTGTGAAGAGAGAATTTTTTCCTTTACCCCAGAATGTTGTAGATGTGCTGTGTCCAAAACGATAACCATTAGCATATTTCTAAAATGTAATTCAAAAAAAAAGAGAATGAAGTATTTCATTAATTTTTTTCTTGATTACATGTTGAAACGATAATATTTAGGGTTAAAACATTAACCCCAAATATTATTCATTCTACTTGTTTATTTCTACTTCTTAAAATATGGCAGCTAGAAAAATTAACTTGTTTTATGATATTATTTGTTAACTCTCACATCTTGTGATTATTGATTTAGTAATATCAGTGATGTGTGATCAGTTTGCCAGGAATATGGTTCTTTTGAGCAGACTCCATGGCAGTGTCACAGTCCAAAGAATTTACATTTTTTACTTTAAAAAATATGAGTATTCTTCTCTAAAAGCAATTCCTAGTGGGTAAAAATGAAAATTTTCTCATACTGTATTTCTTTACTTGCTTTTCTTTTTCTATTCTAGAGGATTCTGTGGTTTGGCTGGTTAAAGAGCCTGCTTAGTAAACAGAAGATCCTGGCTTGCAATTTCGTGGGTCTCTCTCTGCAGGCTTTATAATTTTGAAAAGTGTTAACCCTCATTTCATTAAACACAGTTTGGGGAATTTATCCTTGACAAAACCTGTTGTTGTTCAATTGTTATATGATGTGGCAAACTAAGAGCCTGCTGTTTATAGATGTGGTTTCTGAAGGTGGTAAGCAATGGGAGTTTTAAAACAAGAGAGGGGGAAACTGGATGGACTATGCAAAATGTTGCATGAAAAAAATCATTCCACACATGGCATGACTGAAGCACCAAAAACTATTACTTGGACACCAAGCAATTCAGAATTCTCATCTGATGACAATGCTTGTCTCATATGCAACGAGATTATCAGTGATTTTCTTTGCATTCATTAGATATTTTGTCTTTAATCTATGACTTTACCATTTGAGAGTTTGCAATAAGAGCTCCAGCCATTACTGGAAACCTCTGTTTTTTATCTTGTATGATCCCCACAACTGGTCTTAATTCTTTTTTGCATCCTGGACTATTTACCACATATGATGATGTGATGTTCAATAAGTATTTGTGAATGGAACAATGAATAGCCAATTTCTTTTCCCTACTATTGTGAAAGTCAGTAGAATGGAGCTGGACACTGGAGACTCTGAGGGCTGAAGGAGCTCCTAGAACCAGAAAGCAAAACTCTTTTTCCCCTACCATGTCCTCCTGCACCCTCTACTAATAAAATTTCAGTGCCAGCTGGCAGAAGAAAATAAATATTTAAAAGGCCCGGATCCCATTTCAAAAAGCAGTCTAAAGGGGTGAATTTGGGGCTGAGAGGTGTATTAGAAAAAAACTGTTTTTCCTCCTGTCAGTCTCCTTTACTAGTTATACAGAACACTTTACCACTAGCTGGGTGCCCTATAGTTTAACTCAATTCAGACACCATCTATGTGGAAATAGCATCAGATCTCACAGGTTAAGGGCTCAGTCCCATAAGACTTCCACTTTGGATACCAACCCAAAATACTAGGTCCACAGGTTACCCACATACATGAACAGATGAGACATTTCAATAGATTGTTGGAAACTAAAAGTCAAATAAGTATGCTAAATGTTTTTTAAAACACACTCATAGGTGAGAGGAGGGTATAGCTCAGTGGTAGAGCATCAATCCCCGGTACCTCCATTAAAAATAAATAAATAAAACGAATAACCCCTCCAAAAAAACAAACAAAAAACAAAACAAAAACGCACTCATAGTAACAGATAAAAAAAAAAAAAACCCTTTAATAAGCTAACTAGTAGACTCTGTAAAGCTCAGAAAAGAAGGGATAAACTTGAAGGTAGGTCTAGAAACTACCCAAGTTGAGACACCTCAGTTAAAAAAAAAAAAAAAAAGATTAAAAAAGAGTACTGAAGAGTTGTTGATTAATATATTTGTCAGAAAAAATATTTGACGAGATAGTGGCCAAGTACTTTCCCAAGATAATGAAGTGAAGGTATCCCCCACTTTTCAAAAGTTCACTTTTGCTGCTACTTCATTTTTAGAAAAAGACCTACATTAGAACCTGTTTTGCTAAAGGAAATAAATCCAGAGAGGAATTTCGCTTTTATGAAGGCGATAAATGAAGGTAATGCTGGGGATAAAGTAAAATCATATAAAATGCTCATGTATTTCAAATACAGGAAGAAAGAGTTAAAAAGAAATGAACGAAGAACGAAAGGAACACTTAAAAAACAAATAATAAAACAATACATTTTGATAGAAATAAGTCCATATTTACATGGTATGTAAATTATCTAAATCCACCGATTACAGACAGTCTGTCAGATTGGTTAAAAAAAAGATTCAAAGCCAACTGTATGCCGGAATATTTCCCAACTTTGCTCAATGAATTTTCATTTTCTGGTAAAATACACGGTAAAGAAACCCTCTACCGGGAGTGGGGTTCGAACCCACGCGGACATGCGTCCATTGGATCTTAAGTCCAACGCCTTAACCACTCGGCCATCCCGGTGGTGGGCGTAGAAGTCTACAAGTCAAGTATTACAGTAGTAAAATTAATTATATTTGCTAGTCCCTAGAAAATTATGAATAGTTTTTAACCCATGAAATATGGGTCCAGGTGTTAAAGAAAGGAAATGAATCCCTGTAATGCTTCTTGGTAAAAATATATATATATATATTGAAAATTCATTTTCAAAAATTATTATCTAATCATTTGTTTGTGACACACATTATAACCAGAGGTTAAGGAACCACTGAACCATTCCTGATCTTATGGACTTGCTTTAAAATGAGGAATACTATGACCTCAAAAAAGCATGTGATGCTACAGGAATACACACTCACATTTCCAGACCCAACTCATTTTGTCACTACTTATGCTCAAAAGATGACACTTCTTTTAGATCTAGAAAGAAAAATCAAAGAGGAAAGAAAGTAGAGTAATAGAAGTGGGGAGAATGCAGACCCATGAACCATGTCTCACAACTCTACAAAGATAGTATCCATACGTTTTATTACTCTTTAGAGAACATTGTTTTGTCTGCTGAATATAAGCCCCATTCCAAACCCATTGAATCTGACTGTCCAGGTAAGAGCTTCAGGTCTAGAACCAGAGGATAGTTAATATTAAGACAAGTTCTTCTTGAAGTAAGTTTGGAAAACCCTAATGCAAATATATGGAGTTTGGAATTTGAACACGACACTGGTTTTAATAAGGAAGTATTTTGATCAAGAGTTCTAACTACCCACTAATGAAATTTCTTTCCTGATGATGTATCATATGCTATGCACTGAGTCAAGTGCATATAATATACCAAGTCAGTGAGACCCTGTCAGACACTACAGGGATAAGGTAGTGGATTGTTTAAGAATTCATTAAAGCAAGTTCCAGATAAGTATTTGGGGAGCTGTGTTGAAAGTCTGTGAAGGCTTCTGGAACCAGAGATGAAATTAAATCCTGAAGTAGGTTTTAAAACAGAATTAATTTATAAACACCCTAAAACACCTACAGTGAGCCATCAAAATAAATAACCATCCCTTTGTATCTCATCTGCAGGGATTGGTTCCAGGAAGCCCTGCAGATACCAAAATCTGAGGCTGATCAAGTTGGCCCTTCCTATGTTCATATGTATCCCATATGATAATATGAGATGAAATGAGAGGGTTGTGTCAGCTGTACCATACAACTTCAGAAGGTCCAAGGAAAACTCTCTTCAAGCTTCAAATCATTGATATAGAAGGATTCCAGCCCTTATTGGCAATACACAATGTTTACTAAGTTAAAAACATAAACAAACAAACCAATGTCCTCCACTGCCTGATAAAACAAGGAGAAATGAAAGTGTCGTTCACTTCATTGGTTCATCCAGCTCTGAGTTCTGTTTCTGGTCTCTTATATACTCTGTACTAGTGAACAAAGACATAGTCTGAGAGATTCTTGCCTTTGCATATTGAGGGAAGTCCAGGCCTGTCAGAGCTTGGGTAAGAGTTGAATTGGGAGGAATGAGTGCAAGAAAGGTCATATCAGAGAAAGGAGTACCCAATCATTGATATAAACAAGAGTTTCTGTATTATTCTATTATTGTGATTCTTTTTTGGTCAATATTTTTATTGAGGTATCATTGACATATGACATTATATTAGTTTCAGGTATAAAAGGTAATGATTCAATATTTGTACATATTGCAAAATGATCACTACAGTAAGTCTAGTTAACATCCATCACCATACATTGTTACATTTTTCTCCTTGGGTTGAGAATTTTAAGATCTATTCTCTTAGCAACTTTCAAATATGCAATACAGTATTATTAACTATGCTCACCATGCTGTATCTTACATCCTCATGTCTTATTTTCATCATATATTCATCCATTGATGGACACTTAGGTTGTTTCCATGCCTTGGCTATTGTAAACAATGTTGCAGTGAACATAAGGGTACACACATCTTTTTGACTTAGTGTTCTTTTTTTCTTGGATAATTACCCAGAAGTGGAATTGCTGGATCATATGGTAGTTCTGTTTTAAACTTTCTGAGGAACATTCCGTGATGGCTGCATTAATTTGTATTCCTACCAACAATGTACAAGTGTTCCCTTTTCTTCACATCCTCAACAACACTTGTTATTTCTTGTCTTTTTGATAATAGCCATTCTAACAGATGTGAGGTTATACTTCATTTTGGTTTTGATTTGCATTTCCCTTATGACTAGTGATGTTGAGCATCTTTTCCTGTACCTATTGGCCATCTGTATGCCTTCTTTGGGAAAATGTCCATTAGATCCTCTTCCTATTATAAAATGGGATTGTTTGGTTTTTTGCTATTTAGTTGTATGAGTTCTTTATATATTTTGGATATTAACCCCTTATCAGATAAACAGTTTGGAAATATTTTCTCCCTTTTCATATTGTTGATGGTTTCCTTTGCTGTGCAAAAGGTTTTTAGTTTGGTGTAGTACCACTTGTTTATTTTTCCTTTGATTGCCTCTATTATTGTGATTCTTAGCATAAAGTAAAATCATCCATAGAATTTATAAAATATAATTATGAGAGAGTGACAGATAAGAATTAATAGAAATACATGTAGAAAAATATCTTTATGCCCTAAAGGATAGAAAAGAACTTAAAAATAACTTAAAGGCATAAACTGTAAAGCAAAATATTGGTATATTTTACTTCATCCAAATCAAAGATATGTTCAATGAAGGCCACAATAGAAGCATAGATAGACAGGTATGACAAAAGTAGAAGATATTTGGAACATTTAAAAATGACAACTTAATTTATATTATCTAATAAGAAGCCATGAAAATCAGTAAATTCAGAAAGGCCAGAAGGGTCTCCACTGGCCCATAAAGGGATCAAACCCATGACCTTGGCATTATTAGCACTACACTCCAACCAATTGAGCTAACCAACTACCCTGCATGTATGGCTCTTCACATGAAATAGTAAAAATTTCATATTCTTATGCCTGTTTAACACCAAATGCTATTCCAACAAATTGGACAACCTAGAAGAAATAGATTCTGAGAAACCTACAACCTATCAAGACTGAATCGTGATGAAATGGAAAATCTGAATAGACCCATTTCTACCAAGATTGAATCAATAATTAAAAACCTCTCAACAAAGGTCTGGAGACAGAAGGCTTCACCGATAAATTCTTCCCAACATTCAAAGAAGAATTAAGATCAGTCCTCAAACTCATCCAAAAAGTTGTAGAGGGGGAAACTCTTCTAAACACATTTTACCAGGCCAGCATTACCCTAATACCAAACCAAGAGAAGGATGCCACAGAAACAAACAAACAAAAAAAATCACAGGCAAGTATCCCAGGTAAACATAGATGCAAAAGTTCTCAACAAAATATTAACAAACCAAATGCATCAAAGGGATCATACACCATAATCAAGTGGGATTTAGTCTAGGGATGCAATGCTGGTTCAACATCTACAAATCAGTCAGTGTGATACACCACATTAACAAAATTGAGGATAAAAAAATCATAAGATCATCTCAATAGATTCAGCAAAACCATTTGACAAATTCAACGTCCGTTTATGATAAAATGGATATAGAGGAAACATACCTCAACATAATAAAGGCCACATATGACAAGCTCACAGCTAAAATCATACTCATTGATAAAAAGCTGAAAGCTTTTCATTTAAGATCAGGAACAAGACAGCAATGTCCACTCTCCCCACTTTTATTCAACATAGTATTGGGAGTCCCAGCTAGAGTAATTAGACAAGAAAAAGAAATAAAATCATCAAAATTGGAAAGGAAAAAATAAAACTGTCACCATTTGTAGATGACATAATATTATATATAGAAATATATATAGATATTACATATAGAAAACCCTGAAGACTCCATCAAAAAATTGTTACAACTAATAAATAAATAATGTAAAATTACAGGATACCAAATCAATACACAAAAATCAGTTGCATTTCTTTACACTAATAACAAGCTATCAGAAAGAGAAATTAAGAAAACAATCTCATTTACAATTGTATCAAAAAATAAAATTCCTAGGAATGAATTTAACCAAGGAGGTGAAAGATCTGTATATTGAAAACTATAAGAAATTAATAAAAAGAAATTGTAGAAGACATAAATAAATGGAAAGATATTCTGTGTTCATGGATTAGAAGAATTAATATTGTTTAAAAATATCCATACTACCCAAATCAATCTACAGATTCAATTCAATCCCTATCAAAACTTCAATGGCTTTTTCCACAGAAATAGAACAAGCCATCCTAAAATTTGTATGCAACCATGAAACACCCCAAATAACAAAAGCAATCGTGAGAAAGAAAAATAAAGGTGGAGGCATCATGCTTCCTGATTTCAAACTCTAACCCTAAGCTATAGTAATTAAAATAGTATGGTATTGGCAGAAAAACAGATACGTACATCAATGAAACAGAATAGAGATCTTAGGGACAAATCTGCATGTAAATGGTCAACTAACTTATGACAAAGCAGGCAAGAATATACAATAGAATCTCTTCAGTAAATGGTGAGGAAGCCAGACAGCCACATGCAAAAGAATGTAAGTAGACCACTGCCTTACACTATACAAAAAAATTAACTCAAAATAATTAGAGATTTGAATGTAAGACCTAAAACCATACAAATCCTAGAAGAAAACATAAATAATAAGCTTCTTGACATAGGTCTTGGTGATGACTTTTTTTGAATCTGTCACCAAAAGGAAAAGAAACAAAAACAAAAATAAACAAGTGAGACTACATCAAACTGAAAATCTTCTGCACAGCAAAGGAAACCATCAACAAAATAAGAAAGTGACGTATGGAATGGGAAAAAAATATTTGCAAACTATATATCTGATAAGGGGCCAATATGTAAAATATAAAAAGAATCCATGCAACTCAATAGTGAAAAATCAAACAATCCCATTTTGCAATGGGCAGAGGATCTGACCAGACATTTTTCCAAAGAAGACATAAGTATGGCCAACAGATACATGAAAAGATGCTCAACATCCCTAGTCATCAGGAAAATTCAAGTCAAAACCAAAATGAGATATAACCTCACACCTATTAAAATAGCTATTATCAAAAAGACAGGAAATAACAAGTGTTGCTGAGGATGTGGAGAAAAGGGAACACTTGTACACAGTTGGTAGGAATACAAATTGATGCAGCCACCATGCAAAACAGTACGGAAGTTCATCAGAAGGTTAAAAACAGAATTACCATATGATTCAGCAATCCCACTTCTAGGTATTTATCCAAGAAAATGAAAACACTAAGTCGAAAAGATGTTTGCACCCCTATGTTCATTGCAGCATTATTTACACTAGCCAAGACATGGAAACAACCTAGGTGTCCATCAGTGGATGAATGGATATAGAAAATGAGATATAGATAGAGATATATAGTGCAATATATATGTAAAGTGTACATACATAATACAGAAAACGTGATATATGGTGTAATATTATATACAGCCATAAGAAAGAATGAAGTCTTGCCATTTATGACAACATGGATGGAACTTGAGGGCATTCTGCTAAGTGAAATAAGTCAGACAGAGAAAGAAAAATACTGTATGATGTCACCTACACGTGGAAAAAAACAATAACAAAACAAACAGACTGGGGGGCAGGATATAGGTCAGTGGTAGAGTGCATGTCTAGCATTCACAAGGGTCTAAGTTCAATCGCCAGCACCTCTATCAAAAAAAAAAAAAGTAAATAAATAAACCTACACTCCCCACCAACAAAAAATTAAAATAAAATAAATACTTTAAAACAAACAAAAAAGCTCGTAGATAGAGAGAACGAATTTTTTTAAACGAGGAAATCTTTCTTCTTTTTTCAAAGGAGACTTTTTTGTTTAGCCAATTTTAACTACGACCAAGTAACATTGTTTCTTCAAGTTTTTCTTCATGCTCCATTTCCCCTTTCTGAACTCCAGCAAAAAGAAAAAGATAAGGCGAAAACTTGGTCTCCAGATGAAACAAACTTCACTGCTCAGGTAGAAAACAAGACTTTCTCAAACTTGACGACTCTGCCCTGAGAAAACACAGAGGAACATTCACAAGAGTCTTCCTTCTTTCTACCACAGAAAGGATCTGGAAGAAGGTTTTCAGTTTAACTTCCAAATAGACAGATTATGAAATAGACCCTCCAGCAGGAATAGCTGGTGGATTTGGTCCCAGCTCCTCTTCAGACCAGGAAAGAAGGAAATCTCTGCAGATCTGCCTTGTGGGTTTCTAAGGACTAGGAGATGCCCATTTTCTGTGCTCCACCGAGAACGTCCAGCAGTGTGAATATTTGCTGCTTGGATTTGCCATTTTATGATAATTAACTGCCTGTTTCTTTTCTCCTCCTGAGGGTGAAAACTGCTGTCTTCATTCCTCTGGTACCCCTGGTGCCCACACAGAGTGGCAGGTTCTCAGTAACTTAATTTAATGAATGATGAAAAGGTGCACAGAAAGTCCTTTCTGCTAAATATAGTCTTTGAGCACGAGAATCCTCCAGGTGTTTATCAAATGACATCAGAAGCTTCAATTTTTCTTCTTTTCAGAAAGTTATTTTCAAAAGAAATCAATTCACCTCCTAATTGGGGTGGGGGGGTGGTGGACGGAGGGGGGATGATGGAGGAAGATGCTCTTCAAATAACTCTGAGATGTCTGTTGGCCAAAAAGGACTTTCCCTCCTAGTTCCCATTTCTCTAGCTCCAGGAAGGATTCCAAGGACTTCCTTCACAGTTAGGCTCCTTTCTCATCTCTTCCTATCTGGGCGCACCTCAGGTTCCTGGCACTCAGTCACTGCACCTACCCAGGCCCCCGCCCCACAACGCAGTCAAAAGATTCTCAAATTTAGCAAGTTTGGCATGCAATTCTTTGCAGATGCGAAACACACAAGGACCTCAATGAAAAGCCGGTTTAGCAGGTGCAGATGTGAGATCCAGGACAGGCAGCTCTTCCTCCTGGACAATTTCCCAGCAACTCTGCGTCCCACTCAGCTGGAGTTTTGTGGCCATGTAGGTCAAGGTCATTTCAAGTGGAAAGAGGGATCCCGACCAATTCTGGAGTGACATTGGCACCTGTGAAAGCTCTAGATTCTCAGGCCACTTTCAAATTCTTTGATTTCTATTCTGAAGACAAAAAGTGTACCCCTCAGCTGGCCGCCAAGCCCTTGGTCTGAGATGCCTCAGCAACTATGTAGACTTCCAAGCGATGGAGGAAAGGATGTGTTGGAATACCTGGTCTGAGCAGGACTTCTTAACATTGGGTTTGGAGGCTGTTTCCAATAAAAATGAGATACAAACAAATGGTGAAGAATGAACAGAAGTTGGTCATTTTATCCTTAGCTAAGCTGAGGCTTCAACCTGCAAATTTTGTTATTCATAGCATAGCCTTCCCCCAAATCTTAGAACTATGTACCCCAGGCACATTTTTTGAAAACTAATTTATTTTTATCCTAAGATTAAGCAGTTGCTTTTCTTTGTATTATAATCATTGATAATTTAAAAATGAAACTGCTGCATCACTCGAATATATTGATCACAAATTTTGAATAATCTGATATGATCACTATTTATGAAAAATAAATGTATGAACAAGTAATTCTTTATAGCCTTTAATCTTATGTTATTTTTTCTTCTTGAACTTCACTTTCCCAAAAAGACATCATAATATCAAATAATTTTATACCTGAAATTATTTTACAGTTCCTATATCTTACTTTACTGTAACAAAAAACAATATATATGAACACTACAGTTACTTTGTGGGAGGACGTAAGATTCTAGTTTTTACTAGTTTCTCTGTACTGAATTATCATTTAAAATATTATTTATACACAAATAATCATAACAGCAGAAATACAATGAATTAGAAACTAAGGAGTAAATTAAAGGTAAAAATAATGGAATGCTTATCTAAATGATTTTGGTCTTTTAAAATTAATTCATATAATCATGGATAAATGTGCGTGTTGCCATGATAAGTCAAGTTTCAGTATTAATTTTATGCCTAGTTTATGACTACTGAGAAAATGTGTTTTAATATAAAATAAAATGAAAATAGATCAGGTTTTGCTATACAAGTGTATCACGGTTACTTAACACTTTCTGAGTTGTTTGCAAAAAAAAAGAATCACATATATTTCGGATTCTAATATATTTGATGACTAGATTCTCCCTTAATTTATTTAAAGCAAATAATTGAAAGCATCCTGACTTGCTAAAAGTTAATTACCTAGCTATCACAATAGTTTAATTATCTTAACCATTTCCCAGCCTTTCCATTTATTCCTGTGTTGGAGCCTGGAGCTTGTTGCACTTTGAGTTGATAATCCTTGGTCAGATTTGAGAAGAGTGAGAGGAAAGTGTTTCTTTTGGAGTATGAAAAAAAGGTCATTGAGAAATGCACATCTTGATATCAGAAATATTCTCAGACAGGTCAGTTTTAGATAAAATCCATATGGTGGTTGATGACTAGAAAACTGATCACCTGAGGCTGACTGGCTTCTTGCACTTTTGAAGGTCCTCCTGTGTCCTCAAGAGTGGGATTACCCTGGTTTGATCACTGCTGCATTAGATCACTGAAACCCACTCCCTGAAAAGTGAAAGGAGTAGGCATGCACCACCTGATGGAAGAAATGTTCATGTAGTGAGGTATGGGGAAATTGTTCTGGCTTATACATTATTTGCCTTGAACTTTATGCTAGCCAGAATGACTTGTGGCCTATCAAACATACCTTGAACATCTGCTTTAACCATTAAATAAAAGGGTGCATTATCCAGAAGTAAAAAAATGTCCATTTTGAAAATAGAGATAAAGCTAAGAGGCTTCTGTGATATTCCAAGTCAGAGATGAAGGTGGCTCAGAAGAAGGTGATAGCACTGGAGGTGGTAAGAAGACGTCAGATTCTGGATAACGTTTTAGAGTAAAACCAGCAACATTGGTTGATGGATTATTCATTCACACAACAAACATTTATTGATTGTCTACTGTGTACACTGTTGTAGCAACCAGGCATTTAACAATGAACGGAAGAGATGAAAATCAAGAGCCCCATGGTGCTTCCTTTCTAGTCTGGGAAACAGATGATGAATCATGTAAGTAAAATATGTATAATATTTCTAATAGTGGTAAGTGCTATGAAGAAGAGTAAAGAATAAAGGAGACCTACAGGTTTGATAAATTTTAAAAAGATGATCACAGAAGACCTTTCTGGCCTTTGAGTAGAGATATCTTTCAGAGAGAGAGACTGAAGTAGAAGATTGAAAGGGAGATTGAGAGGGGAGGCTGAGGAACAAAGAGAGAGAGTCTGAGTATTGGGACAACTGAGGGGGACTGAAGATATGCGGAGGGGCAGAGAGAGGAAGGCTGGGAGTAAGGGGGCAAAAGAAATTCCTGAAGCAGAGAGAGGTACAGATTAAAGGATGGAGAAGGGAGACTGAGGACCAGAGGGAAGGGAGATTAAGGGGTAAGAGAGGGAAAAATCAGAAGCAGCCAGAGAAGTAATTGGATATCCAGGGGCCACATCAGCAGACCTCTATGCACAGACTCTGGCGTCCCTGCCCCGCTTCACTGGTTCCTACAGAAGCCTGACCTGTCCCAAGACAGGTATCTGAAAAGAAATCTGAGTTCCTGATGAAAGACTATAAATTTAAAGGCCAGCCCAGGGGACATTAGATAAAGTTCTCAGTGACTGAGAGCCCTTGCACAGAGGACTGGAGAGCATGACCATCAGACGTATCCTATGGCTGGGTCCTCTGCTCCTGGCTTCCCTCTGGGGGTCCTCAGCTCCAGGTAGGAGGCTCATTAGGGTCAGGCGGGGCTCCTAACGAGGCCTGGCCTGACTCCTTCCCCTCCGTGTCCCACAGCCTCCCTCCTTAGGCGCCTAGGTGAGCACATTCAGCAGTTTCAGGAGCGCTCTGGACTGGGCCTGAGCCTGGGCCCGAGTCCTGTGGCCTTCCCAAAAGAAGGGTGGCTGCAGCAGCCACTGGACCCCTTCAATGCATCTGACAGACGATTCTTCCTGCAGGTGAGGCCAGGAGAGGGGTGTCAACTGCCTACCTAGCCCCCTCCTCAGTCTCCCTACTCTGCCCTTCAGTCTCTGCTTTCTGTTCCTGCCTCTACACCTCTGTCTCCCCAGCTCTCTGCCCCACAGTCTCATCCCTTGTGGCCCTTTAGTCTAATCCCTCTGTTTCTTGGATTTGCCCTTTATCCCCTAGTCTCCCTTCTCTTTCCTAGCCTCCCACTTTTTTCATCCCTCAGGTCCTGTCCTTCAGTTTTTCCTTTTCTCTGTCATTCACTCTCACTCTCTCGCTGCCCCTCAATACCCCCTTCTCCCTGTCCTTCAAATGAAACACTAAACCCATCACTGGGTCTCAATATGGACCATAAATTTGGACCAGCTTTGGAACCAGACCTGGCTCACAATAGGCACTTGAAGATATCTATTGAATGAACGATAAAATTAATAATTTTTCATGCCAACTCTATCAGTCTCAAAAGGTCATTTCACATAGGTCCTATTCCTGAATGCCTCTGCATTTGTTACTTATTCTACAATTTTTATTTCAGTATATAGCAACTACTTACCATGTGCCAGCCACTATCCTTGACCTTGGGGATATAAAAGTGAAAGTTGGCAAAAATATCTGCTCTTGTAGATCTTATCTTCTAGATAAGGAGACAAACAGGAGAAAAATGAACACATAAGTAAATAAGCCTATTTCAGACAATACTAAGTACATAAAGATCCATTAGAGAGAGAGACTGGAATGAACAGGGAATAAAGAATAGGACAGAACTCTCACAACCCCATTTTTTCTTCCCCATCCCACCTCCTAGCGGTATTGGTTCAACGACCAACATCGGGCCAGCCAGGATGGACCTGTATTCCTGCTCCTGGGGGGAGAGGGCAGCCTTGGGCCTGGCTCAGTGATGAGAGGTAAGAAGCAAGGGTGGGGAAAGACATAGCTGGGAAGCTGGTGGGGGCCAGGAAGGGAGGTTGCATATTGCAGTGCTGTGAGACTCAAGGGTTGCATTTATCTCACATCCCCTCCTTCATATTCTTCACAGGGCACCCTGCAACCCTGGCCCCAGTCTGGGGGGCCCTGGTGATAAGCCTGGAACATAGATTTTATGGCCTGAGTATACCTGCTGGAGGATTGGACATGGCCCAGCTTCGTTTCTTGTCCAGCCGCCATGCGTGAGTCGGACTAGGGAAAGTGTTTAGGGTCATGGGACTGAGGATGTCTGTGTCTTAGCATCTCTGCATTTGTGTCTCTCTCCTCTGTTGCCCAAAGTTGCAGAGTCTCTGGTTCCATGGTCTCTTCTCTTTCTTTCACTCTAATTATTTCTCTCTCCATCTCTGAGTCTCTCTCCCTCCTTATCTTTTTCTTTCTCTTACACTATGTTCTTATCACTTGCTGTCTCACTATGGCGTACTGGTCCAGACCACAAGCATCTCTTACCTGGATGACACAGCCTCCTCACTGGTCTCCCTATTTCTGCCCTTGACCCCTATAGTCTATTCTCCAAATGAAGCCAGAGTGATCATTAGATCATAAACCATATCACCACTCTCTTGGCTCAAATCCCTCACACAGTGGCTACAGTGGCTACAAAGTCTGATTGGCTCTGGCTCCCTAGTTAACTCTCCCACCTCCTCTTTCCCACACTCTGTGGGCTCCAGCTACACTGAGGTCCTTGCTGCTCTCCAGACTTATAGGCACGTTGGTGCCTTGAATCTTTGATCTCTTTCCTCTGCAAGGAGTGGGCTCCCCCTAGATATTTGTATGGCTCCTTCTCTCACTTCCTTCAGTGCACCCTATTCCAGTTACCAACCTTTACTGTTTCCTTCCCCACCTCATCTGTTTTATTGTTCCCCAAAGGATTTATCTCTCCCTTTCCTACTTGGTGTATCTCTCTGTATCTGTCTGTAATCAGTCGCTTTCCCTTTCTCTGTCTCACTCTTGTCTCCATCTCTCTGTGTGTTTGTCTACATTTCTTTGCCTCTATGTTCCTCTCTGTCTCTTAGTATTTTCACAAGCAAAATGGGTTTCTAACTGCAGTAGGATGGCACTAACTGCAAACAGTTTCGGAAATGTTAGGGAGGAGAGAGAGCATTTGGGATAAAAAAAGAGGATGTTAGACATACCCCCAATATCTCTATCTCTTTTTCTAAATATGTCTCCCCCTCCCCCAATAAAGTCTAACCTATTCAGCCTAGGTCCTCTCTTCCTAAGTAGCTCTTCTTGACTCTCTCCAATCCCTCCTATAGTTTAGGTTTCCACCTACACTGCCTTGGAAGTTTTCCTCTCCTATCTAGTCTGGAAGAGAAGGGTGGAGGCTTTCCAGATGGGTCTCCCTTGACCTAGGCACTCATGCAGAAATGAGTATGTGGGTATGGGGAGCCCTCAGAAATATTTCATGAAAAAAATAGTCTTAGTTTCTGGCCAGACTCCCTCTATTCTTGTCTCGGGATCCCCTTCTGTACAATGGGGGAATCTTCGGGGATTTCCAGCCATGAGGACTGACTCAGTCTTCCCTCTGACCATAGGCTGGCCGATGTGATCTCTGCCCGCCTCACACTCTCCCGCCTCTTCAACGTCTCCTCCTCCAGCCCCTGGATCTGCTTCGGAGGCTCCTATGCCGGCTCCCTGGCTGCCTGGGCTCGGCTGAAGGTCCCAGGACTCCTCTTGGGAAGGCTGGAGGGAGGGAACTCAGGGGTCCTCAACTTAAATAATAGGAATATCTGCCCACCACACTCCCTCCTCCCACACCGTTCTTTCCCCTAGAAGAGCTTTCTACAATCTGCCTTCACAAGAGTCCGGTGTATAGAGGGTAGGGACTTGCTTAAGACCACACAATGAGTAAGTGTCACAGGGGCAGGAAGACATGGGATCCCAGTCCCTAGCCCCCAGGTTGATAACTTCTCCTCCCTCAGTTTCCCCATCTCATTTTCGCTTCGGTCGCCTCTTCCGCCCCGGTGCGGGCCGTGCTGGATTTCTCCGAATATAATAACGTAAGGATGGCGGGAGACGGGTCCAGGGGGAAGAGGGCCTCAGTAGTGGAGTCACTTAATATTCTACTGCGGTCGGACTATAGGTGGTGTCCAGAAGCCTAATGAACACTGCGATTGGTGGATCCCCTGAGGTAGGAGGTGGGCGCCAGTCCGAGGGGTATAGGAAGAGATAGGAGGCCTTGAGGATGCGGGCAGGGGGAAAGGGTGAAGCCTGCAAGGTGGCGGCGTATGAGGGACTTGGGACCCGGAGAGGTGGGCGGATTTAGGAAGAAGGCAGGAGCTGAGGATGGATCCTGGTTCCTAGAAGGGCGGAGCCCAACGGGGCGGGGCTGAATGGGCGTGGCCAGAGGAGGGACGACCCTCTCAGTAGGCTGAGGCTCCGCGTGGGGCGGGGCCTGGGGGGACGTCCCGGGGCGAGAGCAGAGTTCTACAGCCCAGCCGGTGAATCCGACTTGGGAAAAGCGAGGAGCCCAGGGAGGATGCAGGTCATGGAAAGGGGTAGTCTGGGGCCCGGGTCCGAGTCTTCGCTGACCCAGCCTCTCCGCTCCCCGCAGTGCCGGGCGGCGGCGTCCGCAGCCTTCGCAGAGGTGAAGCGGCGTCTGCGCGCGGGCGGGGCGGCTCAGGCAGCGCTGCGGGCGGAGCTGGGCGCCTGTGGATCCCTGGGCCGCTCTGAGGACCAGGCGGAGCTTCTGGGGACTCTGCAGGCGCTGGTGGGAGGCGCGGTGCAGTACGATGGGCAGGTGGGAGCGCCGCTGAGTGTGCGACAGCTCTGCGGACTCCTCCTCGGGGACAGGGACAACTGCAGCAGCCCCGCTGCGCCCTACCGCGGACTTCGTCGGGCAGTGCAGGTGAGCACCCCTGAGCACCGCCAGGAGTCAGCAGACAAGAGTCCCTGTTCCACCTCCGCTGTGTGATCTTGGGCACGCGTAAGCCGTTTCTGAGTCTTAGTTTCCTCATCTGTAAAATGACATCTCACAGGGACCTCGTAGGGTCACGGAAAACTCTCAGCAGGGAGTCTGGCACACAGTATGCAAACGTTGGCGACTATGCTGGTTATCCGGTTTGCCTACTTTGTTCTGTTCTCTTCCTGGGGCCTGCAACAGAGTCTGTCACACACAGCAAGCGCTTAATTAGTATTTGTAGAGTGAATGAAAAACACTAGTCTTGGTGGCATAGTTCTCCTAGAGACTGGGACCCGCCAGCCTTGGAATCCACAGTCACATCCTAGCTGTCACTTTTCCAGCGCTGTCTGCACCAAGTGCTGTGCGGCATGCTTCACATTTATTATTTCATTGAATTCTCACAATAATTCTAGGAGGTAGGCACTACTATTATCCCTATTCACAGATGAGGAAACTGAGATCCAAGATACTATTACTTGCCCAAGATCTCACAGGTAAGAAGGTTCTAGTCATCTAGTACCTTAATCTCTAATCTACGGGGACCCAGGTCCCCACCACCACTGACCACTGACTCCCAGGAGAACTCAGGAACTCACTCTTCTGACTTCTGTCCTTTGACCTGTAGGGACCTATTCCTCCAGGCCCTGGCTTGCTGGGGGAAGGGGTGGAATGTATGTATGTATATGTATATATACATATATATGTATGTATATATGTATATTGTCCCCTAGGTTGTCACACGCAGCCTGGGCCAGAGGTGTTTAAGCTTTTCTCGAGCAGAGACAGTGACACAGTTGAGAGTCACAGAACCCCAAGTGTCCGGCGTGGGTGACCGGCAGTGGTTGTATCAGACCTGTACTGAGTTCGGCTACTGTGAGTGACTGGCCCAACCCTCACCCCCAAAACATACATTCTGTGCTATGCCCCAACAAGCCATCTCACAGGGGGTCTGGACTCATTTTCATTTTCATAGGACAACTGGGTCTTGTTTACCCTGCAGGTGTGGGACTGGAGGCGGGACAGCCATACTAGAGTGTGCGTGTATGTGTGGTCCTCACAAACCTTCTCACTCACATGCTTGGTCCTCGACAGGAGTGATCGGCCCTTCAATCTGCTCTTCATTTGTGTCCCTGTCCCAGGAATGGGTCTACCCTCTCCAGTTGCCAGGCTAGAAACACTTATCAGTGCTTTTCATGCCTCCTTCCCATCATCCACATAGGCTGTCAACCACTGAGTTTTGCCCACTCTTTCTTCTGGACAACTCTGAAGTTCACCCAATCCTTTTCTCTTCCCACCTCTGCCATCCTGGTGGAGGCCCTCACGCTCTCCTGCCTGGATCCCTGACCCAGCTTCTTCTCTGATCTCTAAACCTTCACGCATACAGAGCAACTTCCTCACAGGGTCCAGAGAGACCTTTATAAATATGACCTTGTCCTTCCTCTATTCAAAACTTTTCCACAGCTCCTCAGTGACCCTGGGGTAATAAAATACAGAATGCCCATTGAAATTTGAATTTCAGATAAACAACATTTTTTTTAGTATAACCATGTCCCCAGTATTCCATGGGACATACTTACACTAAAAAAAAATGCTTTTCTGTTTATCTGAAATTCAAATTTGACTGTGCATCCTGTATTTTTCTTTGCTAAATCTGGCTACCCTTCCCCAGAGTTAACTTAAAAAAATTTCCCATATCCCCTGAAAGCAGTGGAGATATGGTTTAAAGCAGAAATTTTGAAAATTCAAATTCTAACTTCATTTCATAGCTATGTGATCCTGGGCAAACTTCGGCGAGTGACTTAACCTCTCTATGCCTTAGTTTCTACATCTGTAAAATAAGAATAACAACAGTGTTTCTCTCATAAGGTTGTTTGAGGGTTAAGAGAGATAATATATGTAACATGCTAAGAATAATGCTTGTATACAGTAAGTGCTCCATAAATGCTTGCTCTTATTATTATAAGGCTCTACTATTTTGACCCCCTGATATACCAATCTTCTTAATACCTCAGGAACTTTGCTTGGATGCTTATCTTCTCCTCTGCATACAGTTTACTCATCTTCAATTCTCAACACAAAGTGCCCGCTTCTCAGGAAGCCTTACCTGATCTCTCAAGATAAGTCCACCTTCCTGCCTCCACCTCATCAGTTTTGTATTCTTCTTCTTAGCGTTTTCCATGGTCTCATCACCACACTCTTTATTGCCTATCTCCCTCTCTGGACTGTGAGTCCTGGACAGCAGAGCCTGGGCTGTTTTGGTTGCACTGTATTCCCAGTATATTGTTCAACATATATCTGAGTACAAGGTAGGTGCTCAAATAAATGGTGAAGGAAGGAATAAATTAATATGAGGCTGCGAAGTTAGATTTACCCTAAAAGCACAGGGAAGCTATGGATTTTAAGCAGGGGAGACATGATCTAATTTGTGCCTTAAGCACTCTGGGCTCTCTCTCTCTGTTTGCCTCAAACCTGCTAATTCCTTCAGGTCTTTCTTCTATTAATTGGTTTTATTAATCATTTTTTTCAATAGGATTGAACCCAGGACTTTTTGCATGCTAACCATGTGCTCTACCACTGAGCTATACCCACTCCTCTCCCCTTAAGTTCTTACCCTTACAGAATGCTGTCCCTGAGCCCATTATGCTCCCTCTGGGTTCCTCCACCCCCACCTCAAGCCTTCTTCCATCATAACCCTGATCATTCTAGGCCATCATTGTCTGGGAGTGAGTGTGTCTCTGAGGGGACTGTGAACTCGTTGAAGGTCTGGAGCTGTCTTGGTCATCACTGGGGAGAGTTCTGTCAATGACTATTAAAGAGGTAGGGGGCTGGCTATATATCCCACACTTATGGATACCTCTCTCCACAGATGTCACATGTGAGGACCCTGGATGCCCTTTCTCACAGCTCCCAGCACTGCCTTCCCAGCTAGACCTATGTGAGCAGGTGTTTGGGCTTTCCACTTCATCCATAGCCAAGGCTGTGGCCCAGACGAACTCCTACTATGGTGGCCAGACCCCAGGGGCCACCCAAGTGCTGTTTGTTAATGGTGAGCATGCCATCAGAACCTTACTCCTAAGTGTCTACCTAGCTCCAGCTCAACCCACCATTCTCTCCTTTCTTTCCAGGTGACACAGACCCCTGGCATGTGCTAAGTGTAACACAGGCTTTGGGACCCTCAGAGGCAGTCCTTCTCATCCCTAATGCCTCTCATTGCTTGGACATGGCACCTGAGAGGCCCTCAGATCCTCCCAGCCTCCTCCTAGCACGCCAGGTAAGAGAGAAAAAGCTCTGGGTGATTTGCATTGTTGTTTGCATACTAATTTGCATGTTCCTGATCTCTTCTAGTGCTGGGGTCTGACTTTCCAAATTCTCCCCACCTCTCCACAGAACATCTTCCAGCAGCTGCAGACCTGGCTCCAGCTGGCAAAGGAGAGCCAGGTTAGGAGTGGGGTCTAAGCCCCACACTCTCACCACTTCCTGTGTGGCCACCTTATTCCTGGGTTAGACATTTATTGAACAAGAGAAAGCAAGCGTGTTTTGGAAGAGGAAATTCTCAAAAATTGAGATTCAGCACCTGTTCTACACAGAACCGATTTGTTTCTGCAAACATCCTCATTCCCAACTAAAAGTGCTTTGTTTCAGACAGGGAGTTATGTAAATATAAGTGGATGGTTATTCTAATTGTGAATAGTGTCATTTAAATGTCAAATGTCGAAGAAATGTGGTTCTTTGTGCTCAGCTCCCCCCCTCCACCTCGCCCCTGCAAATCAGCTTCTCCATCAAACTCTGTTCAGTTCCTGAGATGGGCACCTTGCTGCAGGTTTCTCTCTGGACCTCAGACCCTGACCTGTCTCTGCTTCTCACTGATTCTCTCACTATGTGCCCTTCCGCCAGTCTCATCCTGTCTATTTTGTCTCTGTTTCTAATTGTCTTTCTGTCCCCTCCTGTTTCTTCATTCCTGTCTCTCTCTGTATCCTAGTCTGTTTCTGTTTATTTCTCTGAGTCTATGTCTCTGTCCCTGTCTCTCAGTCAGTGTTTCTCTACTCTTCTTTAGCTTGATCTGCCCTTAGTTACCTCCACTGCTCTATTTCTGTCTCTCATTTTTGGTCTCTGTGTCCCTTTATAAAGTCACTTTCTCTCTCTCTCTCTGACTGTAAAATTTCCCTCTTTTCAGACTTTCCCTGTCTCTCCTCCATTATCTTCTTAATCTCTCTGTCTCCCTGAGGCTCTGTCTATTTCTGTCTTTTATGCTGTTTCTTGCTGTCTCTAGTTTTCTTCCTGTCACTTAATCTTTGTCCTTCTCTGTCTGTCTTTTAGTTTTCCTCCTAAACCTTTCACTCACTAACTTTTCCCAGAATTAAATGTCCCTTTCTGGCACTTCCAGCTTCCATCCGTAGGGTTTTAGGGTTCTGGCCAAGCCTTCCTGATGAGGACACTCTCTGGTTCTGGGAAGTTGGACGCAGTCCCAGGGGTGCCTGCTTAGCCTGCTTTAGCACTGCCGACGGTACCCTGTTCACCACTCTGAACAGCAGCCACCAGGATCAGGAAGTAGCAAGTCAGGGGGACTGAGCACCCCTGGAAAGCTGGGAAATGAAAGAGAAGTAAAGGCAAGTCAGGACAGGGGGGTTGGTAAAAGAAGACATAAAGCCCATTCTGTGAGGAAGTCACTCCCTGCCTTTCTTGACTCCAAACACTCTGGAGTAACTTTTTTCTTCTTCTGAGGGTTAACTCTAGCCCTACGCACCAGATGCTACCCTGTACCACTTACTGCTCTTAGCCACGGCCCCTCATGCTGAGGTCTAACCTCGGTGTTTCCCTTTCTATATTTAGCATGTGCACCATAGTCTGATTCATCGTGGGTGCTTGGTGAAAGAATGAAGTCTACCTTCAACTCTTCACATTCTCTTGGTTTCCACCTACTTTGCTGGGTGCCTCTTCTCTCAATCTCTTTTGCAAACTTCTTTTCAGCTTGATATCCGAACGGGTCGGGGTTTGGTGCTGGGCTACTTTCTCTTCTCAAGCTTTCTCAGAGCTTCAGAGCTGCTCAGAGCTGGAGGAAAAAATTACCATCACACTCATCTCACATCATACTCAGAACAATATAAGATGAGTCATAGATCTAAATGTAAAGCTAAAACAATATAGTACCAGGAAAAAACAGGAAAATTCTTTATGACCTTGCAGTAGGCAAATATTTCTCAAAGAGAAAAAATAGCATAAGTATATGAAAAAATACATCAGACAATATCATAATTAAAACTTCTGCATAATAAAAAATCTTCTGCTTATAAAAAGACATAATTAATAAATGGAAAGGCTAGCAAAAGACTGAAGGAAAACATGCACAATGCATATAACTGACAAAGGATTTATATCCAGGTTATTTAAAGAACTCCTAGAAATCAATAACAAAAAGACAAGCCACTAAAAAAAATGGGCAAAACCCATGCATAAACATTTCAATGAAAGAAATACATGAATGGCAAATAAGCACATGAAAAAGATGCCTAACCTGTTTAGTCATTAGAGAAATACAAAAACCATAATGAAATACTACTTCACATCCAATTGAGCTAGAAGCAAAAAAAAAAAAAAAAAAAAAAAAAAAAAACCAGACAAAAACTCCTAACAAGTTTGAATGATGAAGATGTAGAAAGAACATCCCATTATTGGTGGTGGGAATGTAAAATTTTAAAACCACTTACATACACACACACACCCTTTATAACTCAGCATTCCCTCTCTTGGATATTTGGAGAAATTGGTTTTTTTGTTTGTTTGTTTGTTTTCATTCAATCTTCTAAAGAAGAAGGTATGTATCATCCCGTGGTTGGTTAGCCCAGTTGGTTAGAGCATGGTGCTAATAACACCAAGCTTGTGGGCTGATCCCCTTATGGGCCAGGCTGTATGAAGTGTGTTTTTGTTACATTTATAACACAGATCAAGGTTTTCCCAGTCTCGGGGTGCAACATGATCTCTTAATTAGTCTCTTGGAGACAAGACTCTTGCTGAGAATTAAAAAAAACTTGAACACACGTCTGTGATTTCCCCAAAGGTTTAGGTCCTGTTTTGACCCCCCTCTACGGGGCGAAAGGACAGCAGTGAGTGGCCTGGTATGGGAAATAGAATTGCTTTTGGCATATTTTTTCCCCACTGGGTGACTGATTCTTGCAAAGAAACTGACCTTATTGAATTATTTTTGTCTAAAAATAAATAAAATCATCCACACTTTCTACACTTCTACACTTGGATCTTAACTGGTTCAGTGAGAGATGAAACAAAAATTTTTAAATAACGTGTGAAAAAAAATTTAATGTCAACACAGTAGGAATGAAACAGCTTCATTTTAAATACTCTGAAGACTGATTTGACATGTAGGTGACTCGTTTAAAAAACATTTAATTTGAGGTAAGAAATATATTCACATGTATCAAAGTTCAAATATATAATTTGATACAGTGAAAAGTCCCTTTCTCTCTTATAAATCATCCATCCAGTGATCATTTCCAACTTCTAGAGATAAATTCTATGTATAGTTGCTTATGTATCCTTTCCAATTTTCTTTATAGAAACAACTATTTATATAATTTCTTGTTTTTTCTTTTCATGAGAGAGTCTGAATATTTACACATCGTACTGCAACTTGCCTTCATCACCTAACAATATAATGTGGAATCTCTGTTTTATCAGTGTTTAGAGAGCTTCCCAAAAGCACTTTCAATATTGTACACACTTGACAAAATCAGAGCATATTTTTCAAAGCAGTTGGCATATTCTGCAGAAGTTGAATCTGAAATGTTCTGTTTGTATCAGTGAGGCAGGGAATGTGCACGAAAAACCAGGCTTTGTGAACTGGAAAGCAGGAGGAAAGATGACACCCAGTCATTAGTTATTAGTAATTAGTAAATTAGTTATTAAAAAATTACCAATGTTGGTTTCCTAGTTTTAACAAATGTACCATGGTAAGGTAAGAAGCTAATATTAAAGGAAACTAGATAATGAGTATAAGGAAATTCTCTGTATTGTCTTCGAACTTTTCTAAAATTACTCCAAAATAAAAAATTGATTTTAAAGGTTATAATAAGAAACATGTCTCTTTTGCCACCATTATCTCAGTGTTGAGCCAAATGCCTGGTTTGCTCTAGGTCCATGATAGGTAGTTGTTAAACACTGAAGGAATGTGATTGATGTCTTATTTTGGTGAGGAACATGGCAGAGATGTTTACATGGTTATCTGTGCCAGATGATGTATGTTTGTCATGCAGAATATTCTCCTAGAGGCCCATTCTCACACTGAAGTGCAAGCCAGACCAATGAGATTTCTCTCATCCTATAAAAGACATCTGAAATAGAGCTATATGGTTTACATTGTACCTGAAGTTCAGTGGGTTTCTCTCACAAAGTTTCAATTCATACCCAAAATGTCTTCTTTCTTATCTGGTCCTAAAATGGTTCCATTTCTGTCAATAAACATCTTAACATCTCTTTGTTACATCTTGCCCCGTAAAACTGAGCTTATGTATCTATCACACAGTGGTTCCATTATAAAATCCAAGTTTTTCAGAAGGAACAGTGTGCCAGTTCAAAGTTCTTTGTTGAGCTTCACAGAGATCAGGCTTCTCTTAGGCAATATTAATCACCGCTTCTTTTTTATTCTTGAAGAGTTCATAAATTCCTTTTGGGGTTGGGGTGTGTGTGTAAGTGTGCTTTTTAAAGATTTAAACATCTCTGATTTGCCTAACTGCAGGTGGTCCCTAGTTTATCTTAGTCTTCCCATCAATACACATAATACCTGATACTAAAAGTACAATAGGAGGGGTGTTTTTCATTGGGCTGAAAATTTTAAATCTTATGGAAGTATTTGATTACAATGAAGGAGTTCTTCAAATAGAGATGAATGGAAAATGTGACCTACCTTTACAGAAGTACTTGAGAAGCTACAGTTGTTGAAATATACAACAGAAAGAAACAAAATTGTCTGTTACTGCAAGAGATATAGGCAATTTCCTTACACTGTTCTCTATCAGCTGAGGAAGCAATACTATTTATCTTGCCTAAGATATAACATGCTAGGAGGAGTCTTGTAGATTGAAACTTTAAAAAAAAATAATAATAAAGTACTGCAAATCTTGATCTTAAGTTTCATCTTGGCAAAATCAGACTTAGATGTCACCCTTACTAATCTTTTGGGCTTTTCTTCTCCTACTTACCCTCTTCAGCTAAATCAGCTTTTTCTTCTTCACAATTTCTGGCCCTCCTGTGTTGGCACCCAGAGGGAGCATGACTCAGAGCGTTAGAAGAGCGAAAAACTTCACAAGCCTGGCTTGTCTGGCGGCCGCTGCTCCTGCCCAAGTATTTTAAATACATTTCATGTGCTAACAGCAAATTGCCACTCTTCACAAATACCAGAAAAGGGACAATTTCACGTGGGATAAATAGCAACAGTTTAGTGTCCAAGGGAAGGATACTACCAGTATTTGAAAGCCTCTATTTTGCCAAGTGATTTACATGTCATTTCAGTTAAGCCAACCAATAAACTTCATTGCTTTAGTCAACATGACTGATAAGCACCATCATCTCCTTACTGCAGATTTGAAACCGAGAAATACCTTCCATATGAAGTTGTAAAAACTCCTGGAAGTGAAATGGTTTGGCTACATATCTAAAGGGTCCAGAAGGTCAGAAAGGATTTCTCTCTTAGCACAGCGTGTAAACTGCTGTACACCTTCCACCTGAGAAAAAGTAAAAGAACTGGATAAAATCATGAGTACTTGTCCTGAGAGTCTTCCATTGATCAAAAATTCTTAAGAACTGCATTGTTGACAGAAAAGTGAAATCTCCCTCAAATAATGTGCGAATTAGCCCATTGCACTAAGTTGGCTCTGTGGCTTAGTTGGTGAAAGCGCCTGTCTAGTAAACAGGAGATCCTGGGTTCAAATCCCAGCAGGGCCTATTAGGATAACACTTTTTAAAAAGTCGGAGTAATAACCAAAGTATCCCAAGAACTGGAACTCTCAGAATAATAGCCTGTGAAGCCAAAGTATCTGTATTTTCTCTGACATTATGAGATGAGCATTAGAATTTCCTGAGAAATGAGGTGAGCATTAGAATTGCTTCTTGGTCTTCTCTGTGCCTTTTAGATCAGATCTCAGACACTTGACAGTCAGGTTTTGTATGATCTCAGGATTCATTATTTTTGCCACCTAGAACTTTATCATAATTGGAATGTTGTAAACATTTGATTTTCTTGAATGGTGCATTGAATGATTAAGCTCTCCACTCTGATTCCCCCAATTTTGCAAGTAAATAGCTTTTTGGTCAACTGAATAGCACCTAAGAGCCATACTTCCCAAAATTTTGTGAGCTATTTATTGAATGACCTGGTGATTCATTACAATGAGGGTTTTAAATTACAACATCTGCATTGGGGCTTTAAAGTTAGCATTTCTTCAAGCTCCCAGGTGAATGAGGTCTACACTAGTGTTACATGGACCATACTGTGTAAAGCAAAGCTTGTGACTCAATGATCTAGTTTCAATGGGTGTGCTTTTGAGTTCTGAACTTTCATATGCTTAAAGCTGTTTTCCACAATCGTTAGTTAATGTGCAGTTGTTTTTACTCATTTGCGTTTAGTCAAGTCTAATTCAAAAGAAATGAAAGAACAAGGGAAAAGTTCTACTGTAAATTAAAGTGTAAATCAAGTAGTATTACAACTGTTCCCTCCTTTTTATGTGATACTGGATTCTAGACTATACCACAAATTTTAGGAGGAAAACTATAATTGTATCTTAAAACAATTAAAAGAATAATTAATAAAAAGCTACATAAAATCCTTTTTGAAAAAAAGGTGTACGCAAACTGAATTTTAAAAGTACTGTTTCTGTATCAACTAAAAGTCAATTTTCAAAAAATTACTTTTGATCTGAAAAATCCTGGTGTATTTACTCATTACATAACTTAACAGAATAAAAATAAAGTTGGAAAAATACATTAAACCTTGAGACTTAGGATTGTCTTCTATGCTATATTTCTTTTGACATGGTAGGAAATATTATGAACTGTTTATTATTCTCCAAAATGCTCTCCTCCCCACTCTCAGTAATGTACACAACATTTCTCAAGCAGTGAGTTACTTTCAAGTAGTTCCCTGCTTCTCCCCTTAATAATCTAACAGGCTGATTTCTCATTTTGTGAGCCATTCGGGAGGGCTGCAATGTGTCAGAATACTTGTTTCATAGGTCACGTGGGGTGGAATGCTGACTACCATTAGCAACCAAAGTGAAACACAGTAATATGAACTACTGTTGGGAAGGGTGGATGTTTCATTACACTATTCTCTACAGATTGATTCCCAAACAAAACCTGTAAACTCACAGATGTGTCTTTACGAAAGTGTCTTACCCATAATGAAAATCCCATTTCTCTACCCACTAAAGTTAATGGACGCTCATTACTCCTAATTTCCATTTCATCTCACGTGGTCCCTGACCTTCCTTCAAAGACAAGCTGCCCCTCCTTTAAACTCCCCTGGTCGTGCCCTGTGATTCTTTTGAGCAGCCCCTAGACCTGCCCAGTATTTTCCTGGGTGCTTTCTCCTACTGAATCACCTTACTTTCTGAGACTGAGTTCTATTCATGTTAGCATTCCTTCCAGCATATATTTCATCAATGTTTGTGTATTGGTAAGTGGGATCAAGACAGCGAAAGGTGGAAATGTAGAATGGAAATGCTGAAACACTGAGGGAAAAAAAGTTACAAGTGTTCACACCAAGTTCTAAACTGGGGAATCTTTCTTTACAAAAGAGGCAAAAACACAGACCTCTACATACAGAATTCACATGGAAAGGACCGCTGTTGCAGACCTGCATGATCCTTGGTGGCCATGGCCATCAGAGTTTATTCCCTGTAATCGTACCCTCTTCTCCTTCTTCATAATGTTCTTTGATGTTGACTCTGCCATTACAATTCCACACTGAAACTGATCCCAGTCAAATTTCCACATCAAACTAGAAATGTGCAACCCACGATGATTGTAGCATTTGGCTTCTGAAGCCTTATATTAAACACATGCCAAAAAGTCTCACATATCTGGGCACTGACATTAGCATTATGATTCTACCACAGAAACACTACCCCCTCAAATAGATGCTGGAGTTGTTCCTTCCTTCGCCAGTCGTGCCTGCATCTCCCACAACTTTCTCATAGAATAACATGCTGGAAACTAACTAATCACTTCCAAATCCACCAGGCTTGCCCGCCCTTCAATCTCAGTATTTCAGTCTCCTGTTGTAGGCCACATAGGCACTTACCCCTCAGCACACCTCAAAATGGACTGCTTAGCTTGCCTGCTAAGTGTACTTACTACTTTCTAATGTTCTATCCCACTGAGGAAACAGGGCTTAAACTTGACTCCAGTTACCTCCTCAACTGTCAACTTAAAATCAATGGACGATTTTTGCCTGTAGTGTCTGTGGAATTTTCTTCCCCACTATCTACTGTGGGAGCTCTAATTTGAGCCCCAACTATCTCTTCCTCGTAGAGCCTTTTCCTCGTTCCTGTGTTTTCACTGTTGGCTCCCTAAATTCCTTATCTGTGCAGTAGCCAAAGGGGTCTTTAGCTTGAAACGAAAACTGTCCTTTCTCTTCTTCAAACGTTCCCGACTCTCCACATCACATGACAGTAGAGTGTGAAGCGGAAGGCCCTGGCAGTTTGGTGGTTTCAGGGCTCTGTGTGTTCTGTCCCGTCTCCTACGATGAGAAAGAGAGATGGAAATCACAGTCACAGGGTAATAACGCGTAGTTCCTTGTAATCCAGTGCCCTGGGAGCCTGTTATGTTACCCTGCCAAAACTTAGGGAAGGAATGTGGACTCTGCTTTTGAGTTACGTTTGGTTATGGCATAGAGTTTCTATTTCGTTAAGGTGTTTCAGAGGAGGAAAAGAAATGCGCCGTGAAAGAAAATTCAGAATTATTAGACCTGGGGCCACCCTGGGAAACGAGCACGGCGATACTCTTCATATTGTTGAAGACGCATGTGTTGTTGTGTTTCCGTAGTGTAGTGGTCAGCACGTTCGCCTTACACGCGAAAGGTCCCCGGTTCGAAACCGGGCGGAAACAGTGCTTCCTGGGGATATTGTCCCTTTAGTGAGAAGCACACGTATTTCTTTCACACCTCGGGGTTCCAGGGGTTCCAGACTTCAAGATAAAAGCTTTTTTCCAAGTTATCTTGAGAACAGCAGCGCTCAATCTGCACCCCCCACTTCTTGTCAACCCTGGAAGCTTGGAGCTTCACGTCACTGAACGATTTCTCTTTGAGAAGAATAAGGATTCCTCGTCCAGAGAGACCAAGTTATGTTTTAAAATTAAATCCTTTCTTCTTATTGTACTTTAACACTTCTTCAGGTCGTCTGGATCCAAGGCCTTTCACAAAGTGTGGATTACCAGGGTCTTCTTCCAGTCTGTGGCTAGTGTTTTCTCCCTCTTAATGGACTTCTTGGATGAAAAAGGTGTTCAATTTTTGTGAGGTCCAGGGTATCAATCTTTCTTGTACGCTTGGTGCTTATTACATCCTGACTAACAAATAGTTGTCTATCTCAAAGGTATAGAGTATTTTCCTAACATTTCTTCCCTAGCCTTTACTGTTTTCACTTTCACCCTGGGTCAATGGGCAAATGATTTAAACAGGCACTTCACAAGAGTCAAGCGAATGGCCAGTAAGCAGTTGAGGTATGCCATACCGACAGTACACATAAGTAAATAAATACAACCAATCAAACAAAAAGGAAAAAAAAAAAAACCCAAAGTAAAAACAAAAGGCGATATTTCCAAATATCTTCCATCTCCGACGTTGTTGTTGTTGTTGTTGTTGTTGTTGTTGTTGTTGTTGTTGTTGTTACTTTGCCAGAAATATTTTCCAAAAGCTTCAGTATAAAATGTGCACGTCGGGGTGGAAAGACATGGAGGAGGGGAAGGAAGAAATGAACCAGAAAATTTTCCTGTCCCCAGGGAAATGCAGGGAGCGCGCCTTTCAGGCAGAGATGGTTGCTTAACTTCACTTCCCTTTCCTTTTGCTCCTGATTCACAGGTGCGCTTTGGTACCCCGACCCGTAGCCTCAGGGACTTCTTCCGCAGTCCGCCTTGCTCTGCGTCTCTCTGCTCCTGTTTCCGCTACACGGCCAAAGCCGAGCCGAAACTTTTCCCAAACCTGGGAGGCGCTGGGGGGTCTGAAGCCGGACAGCATCACCCACGGAGACTTCCCTGGGAGGGGCGACCACTCGCCGCCACGAGTGGCCATTTGGGTGCAGAGACCTGCCGCTTCAGAGGGTTCAACGGCCAGTTAGCTGACTTTAGGCGGGAAAGGAACAGTCCGGCCGGCCTTGGAACGGGCTTACAGTGGGTTTACTTGCGTGTGTGATTAGAGACAAGTCTGTAGGACAGACATACACGAATTCGGGCGTTGGGGCCCTCGCGGACACGGTACCGAGGCCGGCAGCGGCACCTCTCTGACGTCGGCAGGACTCAGCATCCCGCTCACCTCAAGCTGCGCGCCCAGCAGGCAGGGAGGATTCTCCTCGCAACCAGGGAGCCCGACCATTCCTGGAGTCAACACCGTGTACAGCGTACTCTGCATTTGCTGGGGTGTATGAGAAAGGAGAGGAGGAAGGAAATGGTTTAATGATGCACAGAGTTGATACTGTGTGTGTCCTAGGTACAGATGTTCTAATTTTATTAAAAAAAAAAAAAAAACAAAACCTCACCAAATATGGAAAACATTTCTACTTGATTGTCATGGAAGAAATGTTCACATATTAAGGTATGGGGAAGGCATTCTGGCTTATATATGATTTAGCTAAAATTTTATGACTGTTTTGCGACCTACTAAGCATACTTTGTTCATCTGCTTTATCCATTGACAAAAAAGGGTGCATTGCCAGAACTTAAAATGTCCCTTTTAAAGAGAAAGATAAAATGACTCCTTTCCTGGGACGTCAAAGCTAGTAGCACTTCGCAGGGCTACTTCCGAGGCTAGACTGACTCGCTGTGTACCTGCTGATCCGTCGTTTTCGAAACCTCGAAAGAACGTACCCCGGTCATGTTTGATGTTCTTTGTTCTGACGAGATATTCAACGGTGCTGAAAACCATGCTTCTCTGAAGCAGTTTCTCATAGATGTCTGAGAGGCTGCCTCCTCACAAATAGTCCTCAGTTTGGCTCGAATAAAATTATTTTCTATTTCTATTAAAGATTGTCTATTGATTAATTCCGTCGACAATTGAGGCTAGAAAAGGGGGGCTACCACAGTCACGGAAATGACACTTCCACATCTGAACTACCGGTGCTTCTGCATTCACAGAACACAGCAACTGGGGGGCGGCAGATCATTGGAATTCCGGTTAAAGAAGGCAAATTTCTTGGGCTCTCTACAGGAAACACTGCTCTTGTCCCTGGTGGACTAGGCGCAGTCACACAGTCAGAATGCCTGGGAGTTTCTCAAACTTTTTGCGAGAACTTTAGCTGGATTTTGCTTAGATTAGGTCAGACCAGACCTTAAATGCTGTGACCTTTGTCAAGACAAAAAAATAAAAGGCAGAAAGCGGTATTTCTAAAAGCGTTGACTGTTGCCTAAACATTTCAAAGCTATTTTATTATGTGACCCTTAAGATTATGGCCTGGAATCCTCTCTATGGCCACTCCTTCGTTTTCAGCCTCGTTTCATACCTCACCGCCCCTTTCCCTCCAACCACACTGTCCTGCTTGCAACCAGTCCCTCTTATTTACCATGGGTGTGTGCACATATTACTTGTTCTACTTCAAATACTTTTTTCTATACCTAGTTAACATCTCCTCAACCTTTAAACTTCACCTCCATCATTACACCTTCAGAAGAAATTTTCCTAAAACTTTGTGAATAAAGCTTCACATTTCTGTTAGAGCTGTATACCTCTCTTTTATTTCAAAGGACAAGTAGGCCGGAAAAAACAAATAAATAAAAAGGCAAAGTTGGGATAAGAAAACTTTGCATTCTGGAGTCAAATTTGTGCCATTAAGAACATTACTATACCATGTCTCTCTCTCACCATCAAAGATCCTTTCCTCAAGGCAGTTTCACATTTTGAGGTGTCTCCTTTGACTAATTTGAAAACTGAAATAAACAAATAACCAAATTGTCTAAAGAGAGCATATCTATCTGTTGGAAAGTTATGTGGCGGCAAATCAGTTCCTAAATTCCAACATTCAATGTCAAATACGATTTCTGGAATGTGCGTACCTTTATTGAATTCTTGTCCTCTATTTGTCTTTACCGATTACTTTTGCAGGCTTTTATCCGATGCATGATTTAGCACAGGATTTGGCCATGATTCTCCACCTTAGTGAGTATTACTCTTTTAACACTGAGAGGGAAAGACGTGATTCTTACAACCAAATTTCCACACCAAGTCAATGTTCTCTATTTTATGGCACTTAATTAAAAAGAATACACAGTAGTCATTAATCATCCATGCACACATTATCAGTGCCCAACAGAAGTATGTAAGACAACATGATAAACGTGGAAGCATGGCAGATTAACAGATTGCAAAAATTAGCAGAAGAGCACTCACAGGTGAAAAATTGCTTTAAAGACATGACATTCTACCATATATGTAATGTTTTAAGACTTAAAATTGCTTAATAATCTAAATGCAGAAATGGAAAACAAAGTTGTATTATGTAAAGCAACCACGGATGATGCCAATCTCTGAGAGTCAGCAGTTTTGTACGTACTTCTAACCTCATGACTCGCCCCACGGCTTCTGAAGCCTCATTGAAAAAAACCTACTCGCGCACCACGACCAGGAGGGGCCAGTGGCGCAATGGATAACGCGTCTGACTACGGATCAGAAGATTCTAGGTTCGACTCCTGGCTGGCTCGTTCGCTCCACTTTTCAAACCCAATCTTCTGCACCTTGACACTCAAAGCAGTTCTTAAAGATTTGCTTCCATTCCACTTACTGTGAAGAGTTCCCTGCCTTGACTTTTCTTGTTGCTAGCCCACAATGCAATCTTGCCGGTTGTTGAACTCGGAAAAACTTTCCAAAGGAACGGGATCCACAGTCTAACAGATCGCTAATATGGGGAAACATCACATAGAGAAAACTATACACAGTTTCGGATCAAACACGCTTAAGGGGGGGGGGGGGTGAAGGAGGGGAGAGGAAGAAAGGAAAGAAGGAGAAAGAAAAAGGAAACAATGCGGGTCTACGAGTGTCTTCCTCACCAATGTTATTCCCGTTGGGTTTAACCCCGTACCCCGCCTTGCTATGAGAAAGAAAGGAGGCGCTGACGGAGGAAATGTTAAATCCAGAAAGGCTGGGGTAGTGGGGACAGGATAGCGGAGTTGGTCTTGACCCCTACCCACTGCATTCAGCCCAGAGCTCGTCTCCCAGCACCGCGACCTCCAGAAGGGCGCTGCAAGATCTGCGGTGCGGGTGCGGGTCTGAGAAGCTGACCTGGAGGAGAGGAGATCACGAAAGGATCCCGGACAAAGGTGAAAGAGCCCAGGAAGCCTGACGCTGAAGCAACAGCTGGGCAGTGGTAGCTTTGGGCTGCTGCCACGCTAAACAGATGAGCCCCGCATTCCCTTTCTTTTACCGTTGGGATTCCCGGGAATAGGACACAGTAGAGGAGCCGGGCGAAATCAGTCAAGTAGGAGAAACACACAAATAAAACCAAACGACTTCCTTAAACTCACTCTTTGATCCTAGGAAAGTGTATTGAGGTTCGACAACGTGTGCTTGCCAAGAGGCACTAACAGTGGAAGAAATACATACAACCCTCCCTGAAGCCCCCTTTCATTCGCATTTTTAATCTTTAGCCCGTGCCTGAAGCCGTAATTGGAAAAGGTGTCTAACATGCGGTCAAGCTCAGCAATACAACAGCTAATATTTGTACACATTTCATACACTTTGGAAACACTCGAAGTGGGATAATTACGAACTTCTTGTTATGAGAATTTTCAAACATGCACATAAGAAACAGAACAAGATAATAAATTACCACCAGGCACACAATCACCCAGCTTCAATAATCATCAGTATTCTACCATTTTTAGATTCATCTCCACCTATCCTCACTCCTCTGAATGTTTATTATTATTATTACCTTTAGAGTTCTTTTCTCAGGTAAAATGCACCTGTATCAAAATGCATATATCTCAACTGCAATTCTGAACCATGGATACGCTCATGTAACCCACACTCCTGTGGTGTGTTATACGTAGACCATTCCATCTCCCATAAAGCTCCCTTGGTCCTTCCCAAACCACTTCTACCCATCCCCTCAGAGAAAACCACTGTCCTGATTTCTTTTTCACATTAGTTTTGCCTGTACTAGATGTTCACATGAATGAAATCACAGTGTTTACTCTTTTGTACTCTGTTTGTTTCACTCAACATTATGCCCCTTTGATCACTCAGGTTTTTGCTTCTGTGAGTAATTGATAGCATGCCATTGTATAAATAGATTGCAATATTTTATCCATTCTCATCTTGACAGACAATCGAGTGGTATAGAACGTGTCAATATGCTATGCTATGACATTAGTACGAGCATTACTATGCAATGTTTTTAAATTATCATTATATTTCCCTAAAACAAATACTTAGAATGGCTTATAGACTGGTTGGGTCAAAGGGCAATGTACATACAACTTTAGGAAAAACTATTGAACAGTTCAAATTGCTTACATCAGTTTACAGTCCCACTGACAATACGTGAGGAAGCTGGTTGGTCCACATCCAGCACCAGTGATGGTTTGTTGTGTCAGCATTTCACCCTGAGCCATTCTAGTGAGTGTGTGATGTTATCTCATTTTAGTTTTAATTTGCACTTCTCTAATAACCAATGATGTAGAGCGCTTCTTCTGAACTTGTTGCCCTTTCATATAGCCTTTTTTATGGAATATTTTCTTGAGTCTCTAGTGTGTTGTAATTGAGTTGTCTGCATTTCTATTCTTGAGAGTAGGAGTGTTTTCTATAATCTGGACAAAAGTCCTTTGTCTGATACAAGTATTGGGAAATTTTATTATTGTCTACAGCTTACTTATTTGTTTTCCTGATGATGTTTTTGGTGAGAAGATGTTTTCTTGTAAGAAGACTTTGCCTATTTCCAGGTTGCAAAGATAGTCTCCTTTGTTTTCTTCTAAAGGCATTATAAAGTGAGCTTTCATGTTTTGCTTTGTTTGTCTTGCTTTTTCTGTGTGTATGTGATGTTAAGATAAGGGTGAACAATCACATTATTCAATATAGATATTCATGGGTTGAATAACCCGTATTGAAAAGATCACCTTTCCCATAGAATTATTTTTCCCCTCTTTGTCAAAAAATCAGTTGACTGTGGAAGTGTGGGTCTCTTTCTAGACTCTGTTCTGAGTCTACTGATGTATTTGACAGTCCTTACATGATTCCACAATGGCTTGATTACCATCAATATAGAGGAACTTAGAAGTCAATGAATCAAATGCCTCCAAATCTATCCGTTTTTTTAAAAAGATTATTTTGACTATTCTAGATCCTATACATTTTCCTATTAGTTTTATCATTGTTAATTTCTAGGAAAAACACCTCTGCGATTTTAATTAGTATTTTGTTGAATCTACAGATCAACTGGCTTGAATTGACAAGTGAATATTATTGAGCTCTCCAATCCATGAACATGACGTGGTTTTCCTTTGAATTGAGTACTCTTTACTTTTTCTCAACAGTGGATTGCCATACTCAGTGTTCAGAGTAGGCATGTATTTGCTAAATGCATTCCTAAGTATTTTATACTCCCAACAATGTATTTTAACTTTATTATATTTCCCAATTGTTTTTGAACCGATCTCTGAACACACACAACCCACACACACAATTGATATGAGAATATCCACTTGATCTTCTAGGACACTGACAAGTTCGCTTACAAATATTAGGTAGTTTCCCCCACCCCTCTCCCCTCCTGTAGATCCCTTAGGATATTTCCCGTGTAGAAGGTAATGTTTTCTGAAAATAGAAAGTGTTTTACTCCTCCATTTCCTTCCTATTTCCCCATGCACATTATTTCTATTTCATGCCTTGTTACACTGGCTTGACTGCAAATGCACTGATGAGATCATGTATCAAGAGCAAAAATCCTTGTGTTTTTTCATATGTAGGAGGAATAATATGTAGTTCACAGTAAAGTGTGATATTAGCTATACATTATTTGGGAATGCCCTATATGAGAGTGCAGACATTTGTTTCTGATCCTAGTTTGTTGACAGTGTTTATTATGAATAAGTACTGCATTTTGACAAATGCTTTTTCTCCACCTGTGGAAATACGTCTTTTCTTTTATTCCGTTTATATGATAGGTGACATTGATTGGTTTTTAAACTACACAATTTAATAGGTAAATCAATTTAGGAAATCATTTCAACAAAAGATTAGCATACAAGTATCAATTGATTTTCCTATACAGCAATAGACATCAGGAGAATACATTTTAACACTATACAATTAAGCAGAGCATCAAACACACACACACACACACACACACACACACACACACACACAAAACACAAATACATATGAATACATTTCTTAAAAGCACAAGGCAGTTGGTCACACTGAAAATAAAACATCCCAGAGAGAAATTGTAAAAGACTAAGTAAATGACAAGAGACTCCATACGCGTCTAATGGACGATGCAATAGTATTAATATATTAATTTCCCCAAACTATTGCATACGTTCAGTTAAATCCCAGTCTAACTTCCACCAGGTTTTCTTTGTATTTGACAAAGCTTTTCCCCGTTAAAATTTACACGCAAGGCAACGAGAAAAAGTAAGATAATCTTGAAGAATAAGAACCAGTTTGGAGCATTGACACAAGAGATCAAGATACGCATAAAGTGATCAATATTATCTCAGTGTAGTATTGATTCGAGAATAGACAAAGAGACCAACTGCTTGTAAAAATAGCAGAACGAAAATGCCCTGGGCAAAACAGAGAGGTTCAACAATTACATCGTGAAGAAATAACATCAATAGCATGCTGAGTTTTGAAAAGCAATCTGAGCTCTAAGTCTGAGCTGGAAAGGTGTAAGCACCTGGGATGGTGGTGAGGAGTAAAAGCGGTAGCTCTGGCCCTGGCCAGTACGGGGGTCGAACCCGCGACCTTGGCGTTATTAGCACCACGCTCTAACCAACTGAGCTAACCGGCCGAGGTGCTGTAGTTATCTTTCTATTTCCGCTTTTAATCGCTATTTCCCGCTGTACCTCTTGGGAGCAAAACCAACAACTTCCACAGCCGACTAACCTCACTCAACGGGAAACTTCGCCTTCCTCAAACTCTGCCAGTGCGACCCCAAAACACTCCGAAACATGCCCTCCCCCTCCAGGGACGCTTCCCTCCTTTCTCCTCCCTCCCGGGGAAACACGCAACAAACGCAAAGCTTCTCGAAGGTTCGAGATCGCAGCCAGCACAGCGGGAGCCTCCGCAGGCCTCGGACCACTCAGCTCCTGCTCCCACCGAGCACATTCTCCTACCCTCCGCAAGGAAAGTCCGGGCACATCTGCTTTCTTCGGGCTGCAAGAAGTGCGCTACTGGTGCACTGAACACTATCCAAAACTGCTGGACCAATCTAGGGAAGATCCAAGGTCAAAGAGACACGTTCTATGCTCATGGACGAAGAAATATAGTAAGGATGAAATGAAACTCTTCTCCAAATGTTCCTCTAAATTCAATTTAATCCTTATCAAAATCTCAGCTGGGCATTTCTTCATCCTTAAAAATTTTTTTTTTAAAGTTTTCGGCTCATTGAAAAATCTATCTTAAAATTCATATGGAAATGCAAAAGCCCTAAGAAAGCAGAAACAGACTTGAAAAAAGAGAACGGAACTGTAGGGTTTACACTTCCTGATTTGAAAGCTTTGTCTAGTCAGCCAGACTGCGGTACTGGCAAGAAGGATAGACGTACAGATAACAGAGCAGAATTGAGAGTCTAGAGAGAAGCACCTACATCTACTGTCAGTTGATTTTCAACAAAAGTGCCGAGACCATTCAGTAAGGGAAGGCATGGTCTTTTCAACAAATAGTGCAGGGAAGAGTTGGGTACTCGTGCGTAAAATCATCAATTCACATCACCTCAAGTTAACACAGATTTGCTTTGAGCTAATTTTGTAACTAACTTTTGTAAATTAACAAAAATAAATCCAAAATGGATCCCAGATGTAAATGTAAGATGCAAAAACTATGACCCTCTTTGAAGAAAACATAGGAATACTTTTCCCTAAACCTTGGAATAGACAACTATTTCTGAGATGCCATACCAAGAACGTGTAAAAGACAAAACTGTAAATTGAACTCCATCAGGATTTAAAACATTTGCACTGCAAAAGACATCATCGTAGAAAGTGGAAAGGCAGGCAGCAGAGTGGGAGAAAATATTTGCCAGTCAAAATTCAGTTAAGGACTTGGATCCATAATCTGTAAAGAACACTTACCACTCAATAGTGAGAAAACAAATAACCCAAATTAAGAAATGGGCAACAGATTTTAATACACATGTCACCAAAGAATATATATGACCGTCCACAAAGCGCGTGGAAAGATGCTCGACATCATTAGTCGTTAGGGAATTGCAGAAGAAAATCTCAGTGAGACGCTGCTTCACACTCAAAACTGACTTTGTACGTAAATGATGGTATCTCTAATAGCAATTATGGCACCTCAACGACGTTAATAGCAGCAGCGAGTTTAGTCTGACTCTGGTTGATCAGTGTTCAGCTGGCACAGAATTGAGGACAGAGGGGACAAGAAAGGACTGCCTGGCGGACCAGTCGGCATTTCCCCTCTCCCGTCCCTCAGTTTCTATCGGTCCTGCCCTGCCTGGCACAGAACTCGGAGCAACTCCCTGAGGTCACGTGCACCGAATCCCGGTTACTTTTCTGGGATCATTTTCTGGCACCCACGAAATGGTGATCACAGAGCTTCCTAAGGTCAGATAAACCCACGTAGGACAAAATCGAGCAATTTTCAGACATCTGTTATACCCGGAGACTGCCTTAAGATCTCCGTCCTGCCTTTGGAAAGGAATTGCTCGCTTAAGCGGAGTATTTGCCTGGTGCGACTCATTGACTCAGTATTACTGATCTCAATAGAAGAGTGCAGTAACCTTGATCATTTCCCGGAAGAAAAGATCAGTTCAACGTTGCCGAACCCGGGCTAGCTAGCCAAGAAGTCTCTTCTCTCTTAGACGCCAGAGGCGGGAAAAAAATGACAATAGCCGAGCCACGCACAGTTTCCGTAGTGTAGTGGTTATCACGTTCGCCTCACACGCGAAAGGTCCCCGGTTCGAAACCGGGCGGAAACATCGCTCCCCTCCGGGCTTCGTATTTTAAAGTTGTCCTCAACCGCCCAGGCAGGTAGACCAGAAGGCGCCCGAACGCCCGCCAAGTCTCACGCGGAGGGAGACCTGGGCGACTCCGCCACGATCGAAAATCAGACCTGTCGGAGTATCTTTCGGCCACCGGATGCCATCTTCTTTGCGTGAGCCTTGACTCACCTGTAGTTCAGGGGCTGATTGCCAGTCATTTGCAGGACCCCAAATACCTCCACGGACTTCCGGGCCCTTAGCGCCGCAGCTTCAAAATCTTAAGCTGCCCCTTTCCAGTCCAGGAATACGACTTAAAACCGATGTTCTTTCCTCCCTCCTTTGCTTTCGGTTTTCTTTTGAGAGAACGCGTCTCATTCTTTTCATTAAGGGTAGGAAGCAACAACAACAAATTCTCCTAAGAAACAACCAACAATTATTTGGAACTTAACGCTTTATAAAGAGGGGAGCGGGGGGGGGGGGGGCGTTTTTTTAGGGAAAGAAGAAAAAAATCAACGAAAACTGTCCACTCGCCGCGGGCCGGTTAGCTCAGTTGGTTAGAGCGTGGTGCTAATAACGCCAAGGTCGCGGGTTCGATCCCCGTACGGGCCACTCCTTTTGGTCACCTCCAGAAGAAGGCTGTTAGCTGTCTTCGGAGGTTACTTCTCTGGTCTTTGTGGGGAGTCTTCCCACAGCCTTGGTACTTTCCCTACCTGCATGCGCTGATCAGTATCAAGCTCACCGTGGACTTCTTTCTGCAGTTGCCTCTTATCACAGCTCTCTCCTTTCGCGTACTCTTGTCCTGCCGACTCTAGCTGTCTTGTTCTCCTGGACTATCTGCTCTTTCTCATCAACTCAGGGAGTTCACCAGCCTCCGCCTGGGCACTGGGGCCGGGAAACTCTCCCAAGGCAGTAAGAACCAGGGTGTGCAAGCCTACCTTTCTCTCCCCGCCATCCCCCACCCGTCTCCCTCTCCCTCTCTCCCTCTCTCCCTCTCTCTCTTTTCCTCCCTCCCTCCCTCCCTCCCTCCCTTCCTTCCTTCCTTCCTTCCTTCCTTCCTTCCTTCCTTCCTTCCTTCCTTCCTTCCTTCCTTTCTCTTTGTTTCTCTTGTTTGCTTGCTTGCTTGCTTGCTTCTTGCTTTCCTGTCACGGATTATCATACTTCTTTGCCTGAAGTTTGGTGTCTGGAAAATTGTTGTTTCATCTGTTTTGTCAGGTTTTGGCTCTTTGAGGCAGGAGGCTATGTACTGATCTTTATGATTTCGTTTCAAGCAGAGAGAGGCAGGTTGGGTAGTTCAGCGGCCTATCTTAGGGCAGTTGGCATCGCCTTTCTGGGAAACGTGGGGCCTCGTGTGGGTGCTGGTTAGATGGTCTTCTCTGGGTTGTGTGTGTGTGTGTATGTGCGCGCGCGCGCGCGAGCCAGGGCTGGTTGGGGGAGAGGAGGGCGCTTGTGGGAGAGCAGGGCTTGAGTCCAAAAGTCCAGAGGCGCCAATGCAACCAAAACGGACATTCAAGTCTCTGCCCGGAAGGCAGACTGAGGGTGGGAATTTTCTGATGAGGAGATGGGAACCTTGCAGTATGTGGGACCCGCGCACTTTCTAAAGTCGCTGCCATGCCGCCACCTGCGGGGCAAGTCACCTACCCGCTCCATCAGTACCTCGGCGTGAGTGAATTCCGGTGGTCCTCCTTGGTGGTCTGGTGATGAGTGCCACTCGGCACAGCCTCAGGGGCTCGACTGGATGAATCAGTGGGGCCGGCCCAGCACCTGAGTCCACCAGAGCGCCCTGGCTCAGTCCTTCCTTCCCTTGCTGCCTCTAGGCTCCGCTCTCGCTCTCGCTCTCGCTCTCTGTCTCTCCCCCTCCGTCTCTCCTTTCCATCAGGTTGTTCCATCTCTGTGGTACCCTTTTCCAATACTATATTAAAGTATACTTTAGATACCTTCAAGTGTAAAGATCTTAAGCGTAGATTGAGCTCGATAACTTCACCTGTGTAGGGTACTCCCGCGTGTCCGCCGCCCAGATCGAGATTGAGAACATTCCCGTTAGTCCAGAAAACTGCCTTGTGTCCCCTCACCAGTCTATATTGCATCCTGAAAACTAATCCTTTTCTGATTTCTAGCACCAGATAGTCTGCCTGCTCTTGAATTTCATATAGGTGAAACCATGTAGTATAACCTATGGTGAGGCTTTTTTTTTCCCCCAACATGATATTTTTGAGACTTATTTGAGTCCTTACACGACAGTAATTCAGAGAAGTTTGCTCTTGATGCTGGGAAATTTAGTTTAGAAACGAACAAAAATCCATCGGTGCAAGGAAAGATGACCCAGCGCATGACCTTCATAGGAGGACAAAAGCAGCGCCGTGCGCCGTCCTCTCAGCAGAGTGGCGCAGCGGGAGCGTGCTGGGCCCATAACCCAGAGGTCGATGGATCGAAACCATTCTCTGCTAGGGTGTCTATTTCTGTAACACCTTGTTTCTCTCTCCAGGATTACAAGATATCCTCTGTTATTTCTCACTAAAATATCACTTGTGGGAATTAACCAACTTTAGAGTTGAGCCTTTAGTAATTTACTATACCAGTCCTAAGTAATACGGTCATGAAATGTCACAATGACCTAGTAGTTCGCTTGAAGTTCCTCCCACGTAGCAAAACTGTCAGTTTGAGTTAGAACCTAATGAAAGCAATTATGAATTGTAAACTACTGAAAAATAGAATTTTATGAGCTCATAGTGATAATAAATACATAAATAAATGAAGATTGAGTGAAGGCTCTTGCTTGCATAGAATGCCAAAGGGGAGACCTATAAATGTGAAGAGAATATTGAAGTTGAAATATCATCATTGTGTAACCATCGTAGGAAGACTTATTCAGTTAAGAATTATCATTGGATGTCAAATCTGCAGTATCATTTTGGTGAAGAGCAAGATATTCGTGTAATCTTAAGAATTCTCATAAGTTGCAAGAGGGAAATGTATATACATGTGTCACCTTGACTGCATGATCAGAATTAACCCCATTAATGAGGGACAAAGGACATTGAGTGCCTATAGATCTGAAACTCTGGAGGAGATAATATCACTTAAATGGTATTCTGGCTAGGGTTACACAGCCTGAACCTAGTTGTAAGAGGGAAAAAAATCACAAAAAACCCAAATGAGGAGTCTCCATCTCCTTCTTATTTTTCATGTGAGCAACTTGTGTATTCTTCAAAAATTTCAATATCATACTATACAAAGAGAAGCTGTGGAGATGTTCCAGATTAAAAGAGACCAAAGACTAAAAGGATATGGACAACTAATGCAATGCCTAATCCTAGATAGAATCTTGTATTGGAGAGGGGAAAATGCTGCAAAGTACATTTTCTGGTTAATTGACAAAATTCAAATAGAGGTGAGAGTTTTTTTTTTTTTTTAAATCATGCTATTATCAAATGTACTAAACTCATTATACTGTCATTACATATAAAGAATATCCTTATTTTAGGAGATACTCACTTAAATATTTAAGAATAAAGGACCAAGATACATATTTACTCTGAAATGGTTCTGAAAAAAATAGAGAATTATACAGATACAGAGATGGAGGAATATGATTTAAATTTTAATAGATGAATTCCAATAAAAGGTATGTTGTTGGTTTTTGTACTATACTTATTCTTGCAAATTTTCTATAAATTAAGCTATTTCCAAATAAAAAGTTTGACTCTTTTAATAGAAATTTGAAAAATTAAAAAGAATAATGTAATGAACTCAGGTTCCCACCAGCCACCTTAAACAATCAGTAATGTTTTGTCAGTGTTGTTTCTTCTACTACTCCCTCATTACCAATTAACACTTTGAAACAAAGTCAAGACAGGAAGTGCCAAAGCGATTTACTGTGATGAAAAGTAAGAATTATTCCGACTCGAGGAAATGAAGATGATATGCAAAGTTCTGTCAATTGTTCAGAGAATAGCCAAGGTCCGAGCAAAATCTTGCCTCTGAAATTTGCACCACAATGTAATGAAAGGGAGGGTTTGCGCCTTGAAGACACCTTCCCTAAATGTCCCCAAGGGGTCAAGGCCACATAACATCCAAGTGTGGGATGTGGTAAGACAAGTAGCAAATCGTGCTCTAAGACAATTACACGCAGCGACATGAAAGAACATTGAAGGAAATGAAACTACCTAACCGAAGGGAGAGGAAGGTGGGAGGAAGTGAAGCAGGAAAGTCGTATAATGTACAATTCTTTTGTAAGCCTAAGTAATTCTACTACTTTCCTCAGCTGAATGAAGACAGAAAAAAATCACATCTCTTCTTCTGGAAGGCTCGACGAGGATGGGATTCGAACCCACGCGTGCAGAGCACAATGGATTAGCAGTCCATCGCCTTAACCACTCGGCCACCTCGTCCCACTGGAAACACTTTCTTTTTAATAATTTTTAAAGTATTACTTGTGCAACTTTCCTGTTTCACTTCCTCCCATGATTCTTTCTTCGGTCAGGTAATTTCATTTCCTTCTCAACTATCCTAGTGTTCTTGCACTTCTGGCTGTGTAATTGCTCTACTCTTTTCTTCTTTTAAATCTCTGTCCACTTTTGATGCACCATTTACTGCTTTTCCCTACATTTTACTACACCCCTACACGTAGATGTGATGCGGCCTCGACCTTCTGGTAGCTTAGGGAAGGTGTGTTCATGGAACACACCCTCCCTCCCATTACACTGTGGCACGAAAGGAGTCAAGGTTTTGGTCAGACTGGCTACTTCTCTGAACAATTTTGAGGGTAAATAGACAAAATAAATAGAAGAACATTGGTTTGGTGGACCTCTAAATAAGAACATCGTCAAAGTCACAAAGTGAAAGAACAAAACATGTCCCTCCACTCCCCCACCATCACCTTATTTCTACTTTTCCATTTGAGTTTTTAAATTCTCATTACTTAGGGTGCTTGTTGTGTGGAGCTTGTATTTCCTGTCATATTGCAAGGACTCCTTAAAGAGTACTTTAACTAAAAACTTTTCCTCAACAGACTTTAAAATTTTTTTTCTCTAAGACTTCCGTGTGTTTCCGCACCCCCCGCCCCCGCAACCGAGTTTCTCAGTAGGATCCTGATGCACAAAAATTTTTATCTGAACATATTCTTTTCATTTTCTCCTGTCATTTTTCATTTAACTTCTTTACTTCTGTTTGTCCCATAAAGTTCATGAGGATGGTGTTTTCATGGTAATTGCCACATACATTTTGACAAGTCATGCATAGGAGTGAAAAAAGAAATGACTGAAAGTAGGAGACTCGCTACCAAGTAAAAATGGAATATGGTCGTCAGGCAGAAATCAATAAAAATGTTTTCCTTTCGAGAGTAAAATAAAATCCTAACTGGAGACAAGCGTGTATTTTATCCACTGGAAGAAATAATGCTGATCATTGGAAATTAAGGGTAAATTTGTCACTTCTTCCTGACTAAGAGATTTACTTCCCTTTTGAAATGAGTGATAAAGGCAGATTTTACTCCTTCCCTAATTCTTCCGAGAAAGAGAGAGAGAGAGGGACTCAGAGACAGAGACAGAGACAGAGACAGAGAGACAGAGGAGAGCGCGAGAGAGAGCAAGGAAAGCAAAGGAAAATGCTTGTCGGTGACAAAAGACTTCATTAACTATATCGTGGGCCCGCGTTGGGAAAGAGAAACAAGGTGTTACAGAAAAGACACCCTAGCAGAGAATGGTTTCGATCCATCGACCTCTGGGTTATGGGCCCAGCACGCTCCCGCTGCGCCACTCTGCTGAGAGGACGGCGCACGGCGCTGCTTTTGTCCTCCTATGAAGGTCATGCGCTGGGTCATCTTTCCTTGCACCGATGGATTTTTGTTCGTTTCTAAACTAAATTTCCCAGCATCAAGAGCAAACTTCTCTGAATTACTGTCGTGTAAGGACTCAAATAAGTCTCAAAAATATCATGTTGGGGGAAAAAAAAAGCCTCACCATAGGTTATACTACATGGTTTCACCTATATGAAATTCAAGAGCAGGCAGACTATCTGGTGCTAGAAATCAGAAAAGGATTAGTTTTCAGGATGCAATATAGACTGGTGAGGGGACACAAGGCAGTTTTCTGGACTAACGGGAATGTTCTCAATCTCGATCTGGGCGGCGGACACGCGGGAGTACCCTACACAGGTGAAGTTATCGAGCTCAATCTACGCTTAAGATCTTTACACTTGAAGGTATCTAAAGTATACTTTAATATAGTATTGGAAAAGGGTACCACAGAGATGGAACAACCTGATGGAAAGGAGAGACGGAGGGGGAGAGACAGAGAGCGAGAGCGAGAGCGAGAGCGGAGCCTAGAGGCAGCAAGGGAAGGAAGGACTGAGCCAGGGCGCTCTGGTGGACTCAGGTGCTGGGCCGGCCCCACTGATTCATCCAGTCGAGCCCCTGAGGCTGTGCCGAGTGGCACTCATCACCAGACCACCAAGGAGGACCACCGGAATTCACTCACGCCGAGGTACTGATGGAGCGGGTAGGTGACTTGCCCCGCAGGTGGCGGCATGGCAGCGACTTTAGAAAGTGCGCGGGTCCCACATACTGCAAGGTTCCCATCTCCTCATCAGAAAATTCCCACCCTCAGTCTGCCTTCCGGGCAGAGACTTGAATGTCCGTTTTGGTTGCATTGGCGCCTCTGGACTTTTGGACTCAAGCCCTGCTCTCCCACAAGCGCCCTCCTCTCCCCCAACCAGCCCTGGCTCGCGCGCGCGCGCGCACATACACACACACACACAACCCAGAGAAGACCATCTAACCAGCACCCACACGAGGCCCCACGTTTCCCAGAAAGGCGATGCCAACTGCCCTAAGATAGGCCGCTGAACTACCCAACCTGCCTCTCTCTGCTTGAAACGAAATCATAAAGATCAGTACATAGCCTCCTGCCTCAAAGAGCCAAAACCTGACAAAACAGATGAAACAACAATTTTCCAGACACCAAACTTCAGGCAAAGAAGTATGATAATCCGTGACAGGAAAGCAAGAAGCAAGCAAGCAAGCAAGCAAACAAGAGAAACAAAGAGAAAGGAAGGAAGGAAGGAAGGAAGGAAGGAAGGAAGGAAGGAAGGAAGGAAGGAAGGAAGGAAGGAAGGGAGGGAGGGAGGGAGGGAGGGAGGGAAAGAGAGAGAGGAGAGAGGGAGAGAGGGAGAGGGAGACGGGTGGGGGATGGCGGGGAGAGAAAGGTAGGCTTGCACACCCTGGTTCTTACTGCCTTGGGAGAGTTTCCCGGCCCCAGTGCCCAGGCGGAGGCTGGTGAACTCCCTGAGTTGATGAGAAAGAGCAGATAGTCCAGGAGAACAAGACAGCTAGAGTCGGCAGGACAAGAGTACGCGAAAGGAGAGAGCTGTGATAAGAGGCAACTGCAGAAAGAAGTCCACGGTGAGCTTGATACTGATCAGCGCATGCAGGTAGGGAAAGTACCAAGGCTGTGGGAAGACTCCCCACAAAGACCAGAGAAGTAACCTCCGAAGACAGCTAACAGCCTTCTTCTGGAGGTGACCAAAAGGAGTGGCCCGTACGGGGATCGAACCCGCGACCTTGGCGTTATTAGCACCACGCTCTAACCAACTGAGCTAACCGGCCCGCGGCGAGTGGACAGTTTTCGTTGATTTTTTTCTTCTTTCCCTAAAAAACGCCCCCCCCCCCCCGCTCCCCTCTTTATAAAGCGTTAAGTTCCAAATAATTGTTGGTTGTTTCTTAGGAGAATTTGTTGTTGTTGCTTCCTACCCTTAATGAAAAGAATGAGACGCGTTCTCTCAAAAGAAAACCGAAAGCAAAGGAGGGAGGAAAGAACATCGGTTTTAAGTCGTATTCCTGGACTGGAAAGGGGCAGCTTAAGATTTTGAAGCTGCGGCGCTAAGGGCCCGGAAGTCCGTGGAGGTATTTGGGGTCCTGCAAATGACTGGCAATCAGCCCCTGAACTACAGGTGAGTCAAGGCTCACGCAAAGAAGATGGCATCCGGTGGCCGAAAGATACTCCGACAGGTCTGATTTTCGATCGTGGCGGAGTCGCCCAGGTCTCCCTCCGCGTGAGACTTGGCGGGCGTTCGGGCGCCTTCTGGTCTACCTGCCTGGGCGGTTGAGGACAACTTTAAAATACGAAGCCCGGAGGGGAGCGATGTTTCCGCCCGGTTTCGAACCGGGGACCTTTCGCGTGTGAGGCGAACGTGATAACCACTACACTACGGAAACTGTGCGTGGCTCGGCTATTGTCATTTTTTTCCCGCCTCTGGCGTCTAAGAGAGAAGAGACTTCTTGGCTAGCTAGCCCGGGTTCGGCAACGTTGAACTGATCTTTTCTTCCGGGAAATGATCAAGGTTACTGCACTCTTCTATTGAGATCAGTAATACTGAGTCAATGAGTCGCACCAGGCAAATACTCCGCTTAAGCGAGCAATTCCTTTCCAAAGGCAGGACGGAGATCTTAAGGCAGTCTCCGGGTATAACAGATGTCTGAAAATTGCTCGATTTTGTCCTACGTGGGTTTATCTGACCTTAGGAAGCTCTGTGATCACCATTTCGTGGGTGCCAGAAAATGATCCCAGAAAAGTAACCGGGATTCGGTGCACGTGACCTCAGGGAGTTGCTCCGAGTTCTGTGCCAGGCAGGGCAGGACCGATAGAAACTGAGGGACGGGAGAGGGGAAATGCCGACTGGTCCGCCAGGCAGTCCTTTCTTGTCCCCTCTGTCCTCAATTCTGTGCCAGCTGAACACTGATCAACCAGAGTCAGACTAAACTCGCTGCTGCTATTAACGTCGTTGAGGTGCCATAATTGCTATTAGAGATACCATCATTTACGTACAAAGTCAGTTTTGAGTGTGAAGCAGCGTCTCACTGAGATTTTCTTCTGCAATTCCCTAACGACTAATGATGTCGAGCATCTTTCCACGCGCTTTGTGGACGGTCATATATATTCTTTGGTGACATGTGTATTAAAATCTGTTGCCCATTTCTTAATTTGGGTTATTTGTTTTCTCACTATTGAGTGGTAAGTGTTCTTTACAGATTATGGATCCAAGTCCTTAACTGAATTTTGACTGGCAAATATTTTCTCCCACTCTGCTGCCTGCCTTTCCACTTTCTACGATGATGTCTTTTGCAGTGCAAATGTTTTAAATCCTGATGGAGTTCAATTTACAGTTTTGTCTTTTACACGTTCTTGGTATGGCATCTCAGAAATAGTTGTCTATTCCAAGGTTTAGGGAAAAGTATTCCTATGTTTTCTTCAAAGAGGGTCATAGTTTTTGCATCTTACATTTACATCTGGGATCCATTTTGGATTTATTTTTGTTAATTTACAAAAGTTAGTTACAAAATTAGCTCAAAGCAAATCTGTGTTAACTTGAGGTGATGTGAATTGATGATTTTACGCACGAGTACCCAACTCTTCCCTGCACTATTTGTTGAAAAGACCATGCCTTCCCTTACTGAATGGTCTCGGCACTTTTGTTGAAAATCAACTGACAGTAGATGTAGGTGCTTCTCTCTAGACTCTCAATTCTGCTCTGTTATCTGTACGTCTATCCTTCTTGCCAGTACCGCAGTCTGGCTGACTAGACAAAGCTTTCAAATCAGGAAGTGTAAACCCTACAGTTCCGTTCTCTTTTTTCAAGTCTGTTTCTGCTTTCTTAGGGCTTTTGCATTTCCATATGAATTTTAAGATAGATTTTTCAATGAGCCGAAAACTTTAAAAAAAAAAATTTTTAAGGATGAAGAAATGCCCAGCTGAGATTTTGATAAGGATTAAATTGAATTTAGAGGAACATTTGGAGAAGAGTTTCATTTCATCCTTACTATATTTCTTCGTCCATGAGCATAGAACGTGTCTCTTTGACCTTGGATCTTCCCTAGTTTGGTCCAGCAGTTTTGGGTAGTGTTCAGTGCACCAGTAGCGCACTTCTTGCAGCCCGAAGAAAGCAGATGTGCCCGGACTTTCCTTGCGGAGGGTAGGAGAATGTGCTCGGTGGGAGCAGGAGCTGAGTGGTCCGAGGCCTGCGGAGGCTCCCGCTGTGCTGGCTGCGATCTCGAACCTTCGAGAAGCTTTGCGTTTGTTGCGTGTTTCCCCGGGAGGGAGGAGAAAGGAGGGAAGCGTCCCTGGAGGGGGAGGGCATGTTTCGGAGTGTTTTGGGGTCGCACTGGCAGAGTTTGAGGAAGGCGAAGTTTCCCGTTGAGTGAGGTTAGTCGGCTGTGGAAGTTGTTGGTTTTGCTCCCAAGAGGTACAGCGGGAAATAGCGATTAAAAGCGGAAATAGAAAGATAACTACAGCACCTCGGCCGGTTAGCTCAGTTGGTTAGAGCGTGGTGCTAATAACGCCAAGGTCGCGGGTTCGACCCCCGTACGGGCCAGGGCCAGACCTACCGCTTTTACTCCTCACCACCATCCCAGGTGCTTACACCTTTCCAGCTCAGACTTGGAGCTCAGATTGCTTTTCAAAACTCAGCATGCTATTGATGTTATTTCTTCACGATGTAATTGTTGAACCTCTCTGTTTTGCCCAGGGCATTTTCGTTCTGCTATTTTTACAAGCAGTTGGTCTCTTTGTCTATTCTCGAATCAATACTACACTGAGATAATATTGATCACTTTATGCGTATCTTGATCTCTTGTGTCAATGCTCCAAACTGGTTCTTATTCTTCAAGATTATCTTACTTTTTCTCGTTGCCTTGCGTGTAAATTTTAACGGGGAAAAGCTTTGTCAAATACAAAGAAAACCTGGTGGAAGTTAGACTGGGATTTAACTGAACGTATGCAATAGTTTGGGGAAATTAATATATTAATACTATTGCATCGTCCATTAGACGCGTATGGAGTCTCTTGTCATTTACTTAGTCTTTTACAATTTCTCTCTGGGATGTTTTATTTTCAGTGTGACCAACTGCCTTGTGCTTTTAAGAAATGTATTCATATGTATTTGTGTTTTGTGTGTGTGTGTGTGTGTGTGTGTGTGTGTGTGTGTGTGTTTGATGCTCTGCTTAATTGTATAGTGTTAAAATGTATTCTCCTGATGTCTATTGCTGTATAGGAAAATCAATTGATACTTGTATGCTAATCTTTTGTTGAAATGATTTCCTAAATTGATTTACCTATTAAATTGTGTAGTTTAAAAACCAATCAATGTCACCTATCATATAAACGGAATAAAAGAAAAGACGTATTTCCACAGGTGGAGAAAAAGCATTTGTCAAAATGCAGTACTTATTCATAATAAACACTGTCAACAAACTAGGATCAGAAACAAATGTCTGCACTCTCATATAGGGCATTCCCAAATAATGTATAGCTAATATCACACTTTACTGTGAACTACATATTATTCCTCCTACATATGAAAAAACACAAGGATTTTTGCTCTTGATACATGATCTCATCAGTGCATTTGCAGTCAAGCCAGTGTAACAAGGCATGAAATAGAAATAATGTGCATGGGGAAATAGGAAGGAAATGGAGGAGTAAAACACTTTCTATTTTCAGAAAACATTACCTTCTACACGGGAAATATCCTAAGGGATCTACAGGAGGGGAGAGGGGTGGGGGAAACTACCTAATATTTGTAAGCGAACTTGTCAGTGTCCTAGAAGATCAAGTGGATATTCTCATATCAATTGTGTGTGTGGGTTGTGTGTGTTCAGAGATCGGTTCAAAAACAATTGGGAAATATAATAAAGTTAAAATACATTGTTGGGAGTATAAAATACTTAGGAATGCATTTAGCAAATACATGCCTACTCTGAACACTGAGTATGGCAATCCACTGTTGAGAAAAAGTAAAGAGTACTCAATTCAAAGGAAAACCACGTCATGTTCATGGATTGGAGAGCTCAATAATATTCACTTGTCAATTCAAGCCAGTTGATCTGTAGATTCAACAAAATACTAATTAAAATCGCAGAGGTGTTTTTCCTAGAAATTAACAATGATAAAACTAATAGGAAAATGTATAGGATCTAGAATAGTCAAAATAATCTTTTTAAAAAAACGGATAGATTTGGAGGCATTTGATTCATTGACTTCTAAGTTCCTCTATATTGATGGTAATCAAGCCATTGTGGAATCATGTAAGGACTGTCAAATACATCAGTAGACTCAGAACAGAGTCTAGAAAGAGACCCACACTTCCACAGTCAACTGATTTTTTGACAAAGAGGGGAAAAATAATTCTATGGGAAAGGTGATCTTTTCAATACGGGTTATTCAACCCATGAATATCTATATTGAATAATGTGATTGTTCACCCTTATCTTAACATCACATACACACAGAAAAAGCAAGACAAACAAAGCAAAACATGAAAGCTCACTTTATAATGCCTTTAGAAGAAAACAAAGGAGACTATCTTTGCAACCTGGAAATAGGCAAAGTCTTCTTACAAGAAAACATCTTCTCACCAAAAACATCATCAGGAAAACAAATAAGTAAGCTGTAGACAATAATAAAATTTCCCAATACTTGTATCAGACAAAGGACTTTTGTCCAGATTATAGAAAACACTCCTACTCTCAAGAATAGAAATGCAGACAACTCAATTACAACACACTAGAGACTCAAGAAAATATTGCATAAAAAAGGCTATATGAAAGGGCAACAAGTTCAGAAGAAGCGCTCTACATCATTGGTTATTAGAGAAGTGCAAATTAAAACTAAAATGAGATAACATCACACACTCATTAGAATGGCTCAGGGTGAAATGCTGACACAACAAACCATCACTGGTGCTGGATGTGGACCAACCAGCTTCCTCACGTATTGTCAGTGGGACTGTAAACTGATGTAAGCAATTTGAACTGTTCAATAGTTTTTCCTAAAGTTGTATGTACATTGCCCTTTGACCCAACCAGTCTATAAGCCATTCTAAGTATTTGTTTTAGGGAAATATAATGATAATTTAAAAACATTGCATAGTAATGCTCGTACTAATGTCATAGCATAGCATATTGACACGTTCTATACCACTCGATTGTCTGTCAAGATGAGAATGGATAAAATATTGCAATCTATTTATACAATGGCATGCTATCAATTACTCACAGAAGCAAAAACCTGAGTGATCAAAGGGGCATAATGTTGAGTGAAACAAACAGAGTACAAAAGAGTAAACACTGTGATTTCATTCATGTGAACATCTAGTACAGGCAAAACTAATGTGAAAAAGAAATCAGGACAGTGGTTTTCTCTGAGGGGATGGGTAGAAGTGGTTTGGGAAGGACCAAGGGAGCTTTATGGGAGATGGAATGGTCTACGTATAACACACCACAGGAGTGTGGGTTACATGAGCGTATCCATGGTTCAGAATTGCAGTTGAGATATATGCATTTTGATACAGGTGCATTTTACCTGAGAAAAGAACTCTAAAGGTAATAATAATAATAAACATTCAGAGGAGTGAGGATAGGTGGAGATGAATCTAAAAATGGTAGAATACTGATGATTATTGAAGCTGGGTGATTGTGTGCCTGGTGGTAATTTATTATCTTGTTCTGTTTCTTATGTGCATGTTTGAAAATTCTCATAACAAGAAGTTCGTAATTATCCCACTTCGAGTGTTTCCAAAGTGTATGAAATGTGTACAAATATTAGCTGTTGTATTGCTGAGCTTGACCGCATGTTAGACACCTTTTCCAATTACGGCTT